>NW_028270162.1:46123346-46423346 GCF_037043375.1 Chiloscyllium plagiosum | reverse complement strand
GTAGGGACACTACCACAGCTCCATGTCTGCATGATGCTGTGTTGACACTACTCTGCTCTCACCAGCAGTAGGAATACTCCCTCACCATTGCTGGCACCTTCCTGGATTCACACCTTTGGCACAGTACTTAAAGGTTTGCTTAACGATTTGTAGCTCAGGTGCCAGTTGCCATGGTTGTGTGTATGCTTGCCGAGCTGGGAAGTTTATTTGCAGATGTTTCAGCCCCTGTCTTGGTGACACCTTCAGGGCTTTGGAGCCTCCCGTGAAGCGCTGCTGCACTGTGTCTTCTGGAACTGATTTGGTTCCGTTCCTGCTGCTTCCTGTTACCTGTTCTGGTTGTTCGTTGTCGTGGCCGGTATATTGGGACCAGGTCAATGTGTTTATTGATGGAGTCCACGGATGAGTGCCATGCTTCTAGGAATTCTCTGGCTGTCCTCTCTTTAGCTGGTCCTATGATCGTTGTATTGTCTCAGTCAAATTTGTGGTCTTTGCCATCTGTTTGTATGGCTACTGGTGTTATGAAGATGTAGGGGTACTATACGTTTAAGAGATGTGAAAAGCTAGCAAGGACTTAGACAATCACAGACCGTCCGGAACAAGGTAACAATGTAAACATTTGGTCGAAACAGCTAAGAACTGTGTTGCCAGGATACAAAAGGAAATTCGAATTTGGCCAATCAGTTTAAATTATGCCCCAAGATGCCAAACTCCAATCAAGTTTGAATTTAGTACTTTGATAATATTAAAACCAGTGAAATGATCCGATGCAGTGGGGCATAAACATCAGACATTTTCAACAGTTACTCAGAGCGGCAAAGAGCACCAACAAAAACAGAACAATACAGACTGCCCGCAGAACTGCAGTCTTAAAGGTATCTTTATCTATCATAGACCTGTGAAGGAGACTCCCCAGAGAAGAAGAAAAGAAGACAGAGGAAAATCTACAGAGGCCATTTGGCTAAACTGCCTGGTTTTGAAACGTGATTATATTTTTTGTAAATTGTAATCGTGATTTTTATCGGACCAGCATTGTAGAGAGAGAGAGAGAGAGAGATAAAAGATAGGTTAAGAGAAAGTAGTTTTAAATAGTTGTCAGTTAATATTCTCTGTTGGACTTAATAAAGTTCTTAAAAATTTTTACTTTAAATAGTGACTTCTGGGATAGCTCTTTGCCTCTTGCATTTTTACAGATTACGGAATGGGGTGAGTCTTATCTGTGTTTAAATTAGCAGAGGGGTTTACCCTGTGTCGCAACACTAGGGACAGCTGGTTGTGGCATTTAGTGGGTAGTTGGTGTTCGTGGATGCAGATTGCTAGTTGTCTGCTGTTTGTCCGAGATGGTGCTGGGTGCGATCTTTGCATGGAATCTTGTAAACTACTTTAGTCTTACACATGATGGGTATTGGATCTTTTACTATGGTGGCTCAGTGGTTAGCACAGCTGCCTCACAGTGCCAGGGACCTGGGTTCGATTCCACCTTTGGGTGGCTAATTGTGTGGAGTTTGCACATTCTCCCCATGTCTGCGTGGGTTTCCTTTAGATGCTCCGGTTTCCTCCTACAATCCAAAAATGTGCAGGTTAGGTGAATTGGCCGTGCTAAGTTGCCCATAGTATTCAGGGAGGTGTAGGCTAGGTGCATTAGCCTGGGGAAATGTAGTATAATAGGGTAGGGGAATGGGTCTGGGTGGGTTACTCTTTGGAGGGTCGATGTGGATTTGTTGGGCCAAATGGCCTGTTTCCACACTGTGATGTTTGTAAATGCATTGCCTCTTTATATCATCATCTGTCTGACTGTCTCAGGAACGACAATAATAAAGCTGCACAGGAGGCATCTCTTTAAGGCCCTGCCCCTTGAAATGAAGGAGACGAAACGTCTGCAAATCAACTTCCCAGCTCAGCGAACTTACCCACAACCACAGCAAATGGCACCTGAGCTACAAATGAAACCTCTAATGAAACCTCTAACCCACCCCCATCCCCCCATATCACCCCAAGAAAGGCAGCATTGCCTGTGATGCAAAATACTTTTGGTCCAATGTGAGATGAAATCAGCTGCATTGTTCCGTTTATGAAAGCTTGGATTGTGGCCCTTTTAATGTCACTAGGATTAATTCTGCTTTTGGGAGGACTATCTTCAATCTGCAAAGACCAATGACATGTGAAGATTGCTTGTGAGCAAGGATTTGTATCCCACACAGTTAAACACTGCGTGTACTTCATTGGCAGAATTCCAGATATCTTAAACTTGTACTCGGCAAGTGCCTGATTAATGTTCCTTAAAGGGCCTCATTATTGTTCTAGGCTACAACCCATGTTCTCTGATGGAAAAATAAAATGTCTACACCAGCCATTCCAACTGTGGCTGGAACCATTTTTCATTTCCATTGTGCATTTGTGATCTGAATGAGAATAGAATGCACCTTAGATTGCTCTTCGCAGACTGACCCACAGGCTCAGCCTGTTAAATTAGGCAGCCCTCCTCCAAGGTTGATTAATTAATTCTGAGATGAGAATGTGGTGCTAGAAAAGCACAGTGGGTCAGGCAGCATCCGAGGAGCAGGAGAATTGACGTTTCGGGCATAAGCCCTTCATCAGGAATGTCTTGATGGTCCCTATCCTGATGAAGGGCTTATGCCCAAAATGTCAACGCTCCTGCTCCTTGCATGTTGCCTGACCGGCTGTGCTTTTCCAGCACCACACTCTCGACTCTGATCTCCACCATCTGTAGTCCTCACTATGTTCCTGGCCAGCACCCCCACATAACCCCACACCCCAGGTCTACAGTTTAGCCATGCCAACTACTACCACCTTCCCCACACCCCCCCGTGGTGTCAAACCCAGGGTGGTGATCGATGTCACGCTTTCCCACAGGAACCCATGTCCTCCCATGCTCAATATTCTCCTTTCCTACCATTTTGCACATGGCAGCCAGCATCGACAAACCCTTGCCCTTTGACCTTGGAGGTATGTGCTCCTGGAAAGAAAATTGGAGGGGGCACAGATCATCTCCTGCACTTGAGTCACCCTCCTTCACTATTATTATTATTTCCTCTGCATCCCAGTGTCTCACTGCCTCCAATCACTACTTTTGGCTTTCCCGACAGAAGTGGTCCCTAACAATTCCCACCTCTCCGAATGGCCAGTCCATGGATCCTGCCAGATCTGCTAATGGTTGAGACCCCTGACTGACCTGGAATGACAGCCCTAACTGATGGCTCATTGATCTCTGTGCAGTTCCTGATTGATATACCGCTGCTCCCTGGGCAGTTTGGACTGGACTAGAGCCTAACCCCTGCACTGTAATGATAAGTAACCCCTAACTGTGCAGCTGGCTGACTGACTGACTGTGACCGAGTCTGGGCTGGGATCAGACTTGGACTAGAGCAGAAGCCCTGTCTGAAACAGTCGCTATTGACTTGACTGAGGACATGTCCCCTTCAACTTTGAGACATGGCCATTTGTGGAGCACATTCGCGTGTTTGTCTCATGTGCTGCTGACACAGGTAGATTTTCTTTTTAAATTTATCCATGGGATACGGGTGTCACATTTATTACCCATCCCTAATTGCCTAGAGAACTTTGAAGAATCAACTACATTTCTGTGGATTATGTGTACGCCTCAAGGATGGCAGTTTCCTTCCCTAAAGGGCACCAGATAGATTTTTCCCAACAATCAACATTTGTTTCATGCTCATCATTAGATTTTTAATTACAAACTTTTTAAGAAATTGAATTCAAATTCCACAACCCTGTAGCAGGATTTGAATCTGATCTCCCAGAACATTATCTGGGTTTCTTGATTAACAGTCCAGCAATAAAAACATGAGGCCACCATTTTCCTGCAGCTAAGGTGCATTGATGTGGCACAGTGCCATGAAGTAAGATGACTGTTCACTGATCATTGCTGGTAAACAGTGTCAAACAGCTAGGCTTTGGTCTGTGGCAAAAGGCAAGGCAAGACACATACTGAATGAGGCAGCACTGTGTAAAAAGACAAGGCAAAGCAAGGCAGAAATGCAGTGATCATCTGAATTAGCACAGTTGGATGAGTGAGCATGCAGAAGAGCAAACTAAGAGCCCTGGGATTCACATTGCAGGAGACAGGTCCCTGCTCCTGTGTGGAATCTGGCCTGGCAGAAGCATCGCTGTGAGAGATGCTGGTGCTCTCTGAGTTGCAGTATTGAAATGATGCGTTATTTCTAATTGTGCCTGAGATGTGCCAGGAGGATGTAATGAGGCTGGTGCCTGGCTGACATCACCCTCCGTGGATGAAGGATGCAGATGGTCACTGCCCATAGACTGTGCCATGGGATGTTGGGAAAGGCTTGGGTGGAACTGCTCTGACATTCACACTTGCTATTGTTGCTGTCTTGTTTCACTCCACTGCCTGTGCAAAAGAGCAAATGGCACATCAATGGAGCATTAATAGGTAATGATGAGATGTTAATCCACACAAATAGACTTCTCACCTCATATTTATGTGATTCCCCCCTCGTTCAAACTTCGGGTGAAAAATCCGACTTTTCTCTCTTGACGGCGACAGCCATCTCATTTTTCTGATCTCACTATCTTTTCCCAACTGACTCACCATTGCCCATGTCATTCAGAAACCAGGAACATTCTACCCAAAGTGCTGAACGTAAAACAAAATAATTAGAGTCATAGAGTCATAGAGATGTACAGCATGGAAACAGACCCTTCGGTCCAACCCGTCCATGCCGACCAGATATCCCAACCCAATCTAGTCCCACCTGCCAGCACCCGGTCCATACCCCTCCAAACCCTTCCTATTCATATACCCATTCAAATGCCTCTTAAATGTTGCAATTTTACCAGCCTCCACCACTTCCTCTGGCAGCACATTCCATACACATATCACCCTCTGCGTGAAAAAGTTGCCCCTTAGGTCTCTTTTATATCTTTCCCCTCTCACCCTAAACCTATGCCCTCTAGTTCTGGACTCCCTGACCCCAGAGAAAAGACTTTGTCTATTTATCCTATCCATGCCCCTCATAATTTTGTAAACCTCGATAAGGT
The DNA here is from genome assembly GCF_037043375.1 of Chiloscyllium plagiosum. Lineage (NCBI taxonomy): Eukaryota > Metazoa > Chordata > Chondrichthyes > Orectolobiformes > Hemiscylliidae > Chiloscyllium > Chiloscyllium plagiosum. The sequence goes on along the minus strand of NW_028270162.1, from coordinate 46,418,309 downwards.
CACCCCTCAGCCTCCGACGCTCCAGGGAAAACACCCCAGGCTGTTCAGCCTCTCCCTATAGCTCAAATCCTCCAACCCTGGCAACATCCTTGTAAATCTTTTCTGAATCCTTTCAAGCTTCACAACATCTTTCCGATAGGAAGGAGACCAGAATTGCACGCAATATTCCAACAGTGGCCTAACCAATGTCCTGTACAGCCACAGCATGACCTCCCAACTCCTGTACTCAATACTCTGACCAATAAAGGAAAGCATACCAAATGCCGCCTTCACTATCCTATCTATCTGTGACTCCACTTTCAAGGAGCTATGAACCTGCACTCCAAGGTCTCTTTGTTCAGCAACACTCCCTTGGACCTTACCATTAAGTGTATAAGTCCTGCTAAGATTTGCTTTCCCAAAATTCAGCACCTCGCATTTATCTGAATTAAACTCCATCTGCCACTTCTCAGCCCATTGACCCATCTGGTCAAGATCCTGTTGTAATCTGAGGTAACCCTCTTCGCTGTCCACTACACCTCCAATTTTGGTGTCATCTGCAAACTTACTAACTTGTGCTCGCATCCAAATCGTTTATGTAAATGACAAAAAGTAGAGAACCCAGCACTGATCCTTGTGGCACTCCACTGGTCACAGGTCTCCAGTCTGAAAAACAATCCTCCACCACTACCCTCTGTCTTCTACCTTTGAGTCAGTTCTGTATCCAAATGGCTAGTTCACCCTGTATTCAATGAGATCTAACCTTGCTAATCAATCTCCCATGGGGAACCTTGTCGAACGCCTTACTGAAGTCCATATAGATCACATCTACTGCTTTGCCCTCATCAATCTTCTTTGTTACTTCTTCAAAAAACTCAATCAAGTTTGTGAGACATGATTTCCCATGCACAAAGCCATGTTGACTATCCCGATTCAGTCCTTGCCTTTCCAAACACATGTACATCCTGTCCCTCAGGATTCCCTCCAACAACTTGCCCACCACCAAGGTCAGGCTCACTGGTCTATAGTTCCCTGTTTGTCCTTACCACCTTTCTTAAACAGTGGCACTACGTTTGCCAACCTCCAGTCTTCTGGCACCTCACCTGTAACTATCGATGATACAAATATCTCAGCAAGAGGCCCAGCAATCACTTCTCTAGCTTCCCACGGAGCTCTAGGGTACACTTGATCAGGTCACCTTTAGCCATTTCAAGACATCCAGCATTTCCTCCTCTGTAATCTGGACATTTTACAAGATGTCACCATCTATTTCCCTACAGTCTAAATCTTCCATATCCTTTTTCATAGTAAATACTGATGCAAAATATTCATTAAGTATCTCCCCCATTTTCTGTGGCTCCACACAAAGGCCGCTTTGCTGATCTTTGAGGGGCCCAATTCTCTCCCTAGTTACCCTTTTGTCCTTAATATATTTGTAAAAACCCTTTGGATTCTCCTTAATTCTATTTGCCAAAGCGATCTCATGTCCCCTTTTTGCCCTCCTGATTTCCCTCTTAAGTATACTCCTATTTTCTTTATACTCTTCGAAGGATTCACTCGATCTATCCTGTCTATACCTGACATATGCTTCCTCTTTTTCTTAACCAAACCATCAGTTTCTTTCGTCATCCAGCATTCCCTATATCTACCAGCCTTCCCTTTCACCCTGACAGGAATATACTTTCTCTGGATTCTTGTTATCCCATTTTTGAAGACTTCCCATTTTCCAGCCGTCCCTTCACTTGCAAACATCTGCCTCCAATCAGCTCTTGAAAGTTCTTGCCTAATACCGTCAAAATTGGCCTTTCTCCAATTTAGAACTTCAGCTTTTAGATCTGGTCTATCCTTTTCCATCACTATTTTAAAACGAATAGAATTATGGTTGCTGGCCCCAAAGTGCTCCCCCACTGACACCTCAGTCACTTGCCCTGCCTTATTTCCCAAGAGTAGGTCAAGTTTTGCACATTCTCTAGTTGGTACATCCATATACTGAATCAGAAAATTGTCTTGTACGCACTTTAGAAATTCCTCTCCATCTCAACCTTTAACACTATGGCAGTCCCAGTCGATGTTTGGAAAGTTAAAATCCCCTACCATTAGCCCCCTATTATTCTTACAGATAGCTGAGATCTCCTTACAAGTTTGTTTCTCAATTTTCCTTTGACTATTAGGGGGTCTATAATACAATTCCAATAAGGTGATCATCCCTTACTTATTTCTCAGTTCCACACAAATAACTTCCCTGGATGTATTTCCGGGAATATCCTCCCTCAGCACAGCTGTAATGCTATCCTTTATCAAAAATACCACTCCCCCTCCTCTCTTGCCTCCCTTTCTATCCTTCCTGTAGCATTTGTATCCTGGAACATTAAGCTGCCAGTCCTGCCCATCCCTGAGCCATGTTTCTGTAATTGCTATGATATCCCAGTTCCATGTTCTTAACCATGCCCTGAGTTTATCTGCCTTCCCTGTTAGGCCCCTTTCATTGAAATAAATGCAGTTTAATTTGTTAGTCCTACCTTGTCTCTCCCTGCCCTGACTGTTTGACTCACTTCTGTTCTCAACTGTACCAGTCTCAGATTGATCTCTTTCCTCACTATCTCCCTGGGTTCTCCCACCCCACCTTACTAGTTTAAATCCTCCCAATCAGTTCGAGAAAGCTTCCCTGCTAGTTCCAATTTAGATGCAATCTGTCCTTCTTGTAAAGGTCACTTCTACCCCAAAAGAGATTCCAATGATCCAAAAATGTGAATCCTTCTTCCATACCCCAGCTTCTCAGCCATTCATTCATCTGCTCTATCCTCTTATTCCTGCCCTCACTAGCTCATAGCACTGGGAGTAATCCAGATATTACTACCCTTGAGAACCTCCTTTTTAAATTTCTGCCTAACTCTCTGTAATCTCCCTTCAGAATCTCAACCTTTTCCCTTCCTATGTCATTGGTTCCAATGTGGACAATGACCTCTTGCTGGCCCCTCTCCCCCGTGAGAACATTCTGCACCCTCTCTGAGACATCCTTGATCCTGTCACCAGGGAAACAACACACCATTCTGCTTTTTCTCTGCTGGCCACAGAAATGTCTGTCTGTACCTCTGACTACAGAATCCCCTAACACAATTGATCTCTTGGAAGCTGACGTGCCCTTCGTTGCATTAGAGCCAGTCTCAATACCAGAAATTTGGCTGTCCGTGCTACGTTCCCCTGAGAATCCATCACTCCCTACATTTTCCAAAACAGCATACCTACTTGAAATGGGTATATCCATAAAAGACTTCTGCCCTAGGTGCCTACCTCTCTTACCCTTCCTGGAGTTAATCCATCTATGTAACTGGAACTAAGACTTTCCCCCAATTCCTATAACTGCCATTCATCACATACTGTTGCTGTTGCAAATTCCTCATCGCTTCTAACTGTCTCTCCAACCGATCCACTCGATCTGATAAGATTCGCATCCAACAGCATTTATGGCAAATATAACCCGCAGTAACCCTTAAACTCTCTTTAAAACTCCCACATCTGACAAGAAGTACATCTCACTGAAAGGCCATTTTTGCTCCTTCACAATCTACAGACTCAGAAAATAACACTGTCTTATTCCTCTACAAAACAGTGCCCCAGGTTAAATTAATAGTTATGGCTTATATTTTAAGTTTAATCAAGAGACATATTTCTAAAAACATATAATCAAGAAAGAACCCACTGTGCTCACTAATACAGCCTTTCTCTTGGACACACTTAAACAACAACTATCTGATTCTGTGCTGTGAACTTTGCCCAAACAGGTTCCTCCAAGATTAGTTGTGAAATTCACTGCTTGTTAATTTTCCCAGATACCCTCCGATATCCAGCGACACATGAATTCAAAAACAGCAAATTCTCCTGCAGTAAAATGTGCTTTCTTTGAACATGCATTAATGATTTCTGTTTAATCGCAAGAAAACTTGGCTTATGTATAAATACCTCTATACTGATTGTTTCGACTTAATGAAATCCATTAATTATACCTTGTAAATAGATCGGCTACCCTGAAGCTTAGCTTTTAAGTTCAATATAGAGAATAAATTCAATTTCTAGTCAGACCTGTAACCTGAGGCAGGGATTGCAGCTCCCATCCATAGTTCCACTAAATCCACACCAACTGCACATGTTCAGATCTCAGTCCAGTCCCTGGTCTTGTGTCTGTTGCAAGTCCTGCTCTGTGAGAAATACTGGAATCAATGTTAGCTGCACTGAAGAAGTGTGATAAATGACTAGATTAATCAGTGATATGTTTTTCAGCGTGGATTATGTGGAAAAGTCTGAATAGTGAAGAGTACATGAGTGTCCTCTTTCCTTTATCAGGGTGATAATACATGGTGGATAGTGACTGTCCCACAATAAGGGACTACCAATGATAGAAAGCCAAGAGCAAAGATGAAATAGTTTATTGTCTGAAAGCTGGCATTATAGTATTGAATGTCTGCTTGGGTGCCAGTTGCCCTTTCGGCAAGATGAACTTCAGCTTCGGTGCTTCGAGATACAATATAAAGTTTCCAGCACAGTTACACTGCTGATTTCCTGATTATTCTCGCCTGCTGTTACTTGGTGTAATTCACAAACGCAACTCTCATTTCTGACTGAAATGAAACCCGGGGCCTGCGGGCTAACAGGATGACAACTATCGGCTACAAAAACAGAAACTAGATTAGATTCCCCACAGTATGGAACCAGGCCCTTCGGCTCAACAAGTACACCCAGACCCGTTCCCCCGTATTTACCCCTGACTTGGCCAATTCACCTAACCTGCACATCTTTGGACTGTGGGAGGAAACCCACACAGACACGAGGAGAATGTGTAAACTCCACACAGACAGTTGCCTGAGTCTGAGGAGCGTCCAAGACTGGGCCTGCGGACCAGCCTGCAGGATCCTCGGACTCGATTTCTTACCAGGCCCTGGTGAAGGAGCTCACAAAATCTCACCAGATGTTGGGTAGCAGATAAAGGGGAAGCTGGCCCCGATCTCCATCATGCTGCAGAAGCATGAACAGCAACTGGGAGACCTGGACAAACGGACAGATGAGGTCGAATACAGAGCTGTAGTAATGGAAGCTGATACTGGTTCCTCTAAGGATAGGGTCCAAGCCCTGGAGACCCAGGTCATAATTTGCTTGATCAAGTTGATGACCTCGAGAACAGGGGCAGGTGAAACAATATTTGGATCGTCGTTCTGCCGGAGGGTAAGGAAGGTGAGTAGCTGGTGGAATTTATTGAGAACTGGTTGCTGAAATTCCTTAACTTGGAGGCTGGAATGAGAGGCTTGAAGATCAAGAGGGCTCACCGGGTCACGGCGCAGAGGTCAGGTCTGGATCAATGTCCTCGTCCTATCTTGGTGCGGTTTCATCATTATAGAGATAAGGAGAGAATTGTGGAAGCTTCCAGAATCCAGGAGAAGGATCCGAAGGCCCTAGTTTATGAGGGCTCGAAGATCATGTTCTTCCAGGAATTCTCAGCAGCGGTGATCCAGAAAATACTAAGACAACGTCCAGAAAATACTAAGACAACGTCAAGAAAAGACTGAGGGAGCTTGGGATCCAATTCTCTGAGATATCCGTCGATGCTTTGGATCACCTTAGATGGATCTGTACATCTGTTTGACATGTCGGAGAGGGCAAAAGACTTTGTGGGCAAATTAACCTAATGTGAACAATTTAGTATGTACAAATAGTAGTGTTGTCTGGGTATGTCTTTGTTTTTCCTTTTCAAAAAAAGAGGAAGTCCGGTCGGGGTTTTATTTTCCTAGCTTTCTTATTGGTAACAATCTGGTCTAAACTGTGTTTGGTGTGGTTGAGATGTGTCCTTTCAATTTCTAAGTTCAGTTATACCAAAGGATGGGTGGGGTACTGACCATTTTTTTTTTTCAAAATTTCTTTATTCACATTGCTATTCCATGGTGTATTTTCTTCTTTTTCTGCTTGTGCTAATGGTGTGGCAGTAGCTAGGAGGAGGGAAAATGGTTGGGATGGCTAGATGCCTACTTACGGGCAGTTTATAGCCAGTTCAGGTATTTAAATGCCCTGGCTGCAGTATTGGCAGCAGGATGGGAAGTAGGGTTTTGGGATGTATAGTTGTTGTCCCCTTTGGGCAGGGAGTGAGTTCCACTATTCAGTGCCGTTGGCACTTTATATGTTGGTTTGTTTTTTGTTTTTTGTTATATATAGTCTTTGATAGCTTTGATAGGCTTGTTAACTGTAGTAGGTTTAGTTTATGTAGTTTTTATGTTTAGTGGATCTTGCGACACTAAGGCTCGGCGATTTATGGTTCGAGTTCCTCCTCTCTGGAATCGAAATGTTACTGCACAAGGTTATGGCTAATGACTTAATTAAATGGTGTGCCTCGAACATCAAGGGGAGTCACTCACCAATTAATAGGAAGAAGGTACTTTTGATCCGGGAAAGGAGAAGGTGGATGTTGCTTTATTACAGGAGACACACTTGGATGATGGGGAGCATTTGAAACTACAGCAAAGTGGCTTAAATTTTCAGCTTTTAAGACCAGCAGTAGGGGAGTGGCTATATTTGTTAGGAGGAATCTCCCATTTAAGTTACGAGAGGTGTGTTAAAGACACACTCGGGAGGTTTGTAGTTCTCAAAGCCCTAATAAACGGGGATGAATATAGTGTTTTAAATGTTTATTGCCCTCTGCTTCATCCTCTCAAATTTCTGGTAGATGCATTCTCTAAACTGATCAGTCTGGAGTCCCGGCATATCATTGTAGGGGGAGATTTTAATGGATCCCATGGTAGACAGGTTGCCCAAAAGCCCCTGATGCCATCTGTACAAACTAAACAATTAGTGGATCTGTGTGTGGAGTTAGGGATGTCTGGAGGCGTCTCCACCCTACAGGCAGGGATTTTACATTTTTTTCCAATCCACACAGATGTCACACCAGGATTGATGTTTTTCTAACCCCCCGTGGTAACCGTGGACTTGGTAGGATCTTGTACGATTGGTAATACTACCATCTCCAATCATGCTCCAGTGTACCTGTTGGTTAAGATTAAGAACATTGCAGTGGGCCCAAGGCACTGGCGAATGGATCCCTTTATCCTCAAGGATAATAAGTTTGTGGACTACTTCTCTAGGGAATTTCAGGCGTTCCTAGACATTAACTCAGGCTCGGTTAGTATCCCATCCGTCCTTTGGGAAACTGCCAAAGCCTATGCCAGAGGTTAGTTATTTCTTGCTCTACCAGTAGGAGGTGGCAAAAGGGCAAACAGTAACATCTCCTCGAAGCACGGGTTGAAGGTAGCCGAGACGGCTTACTTTGACAGGCCCTCGTTGGTCAAGCTACAGAGGATTATAGCGCGGCGGTCTGCATTGAATTCTGTGCTCACGCAGACAGCAAAGAAGGAGCTTACTTTCGCAAAGCAAAGGTTATATGAGCATGGTGACAGGCCAGGCAAATACCTAGCATATCTCATCAGGAAAAGGAGTGCCCCATAAGCCATTACGTCAGTTAGGGAAGGGTCTGGGAACGTAACATGTGATTCAAAAAGATTAATGTGGCATTCCGGAGATTTTACTCTAAGTTATACCAATCTGAATGTTGTGAGGAGGGATGGGCCAAGATGGAGTCCTTCTTCAAGGATCTGGAGATCCCGGGCGTGACCCCTGAACAAGAGTCTTTTCTCAATGCCCCTGTATCAGAAGCAAGAGGTGCAGGAGGCTGCGAAGCAGCTTCAGAGTGGAAAGGTGCCTGGTCCTGGTGGACTTCCCAGCGAATTCTCTCAGGAATTTATAAACATATTGTCAGGCCTGATCCTCAAATGTTCAATGACTCATACAGTCATGACTGTCTCCCGCCATCCCTGAGAGAGGGCAATATTTAGCTTATTCTTATAAAAGGGACAGGCCCATTTCAGTCTTAAATGTGGACTTTAAAATCCTCTCTAAGATTCTTGCATTAAGGCTGGAGACTGTGTTACCTTCTATTGTTAAAGTGGACCAGACGGGCTTCATAAAGGGCCACAGATCCTCCAAAAATGTTCGGAGGCTGCTTAATGTAACTCAAGTGTGTTAACAATAGCCAATACAGGGATTGGTGATTTCTCCAGATGCAAAGAAGGCATTTGATCAAGTTGAGTGGCTGTACCTTTTTGATACTCTGGAGCAGTTTGGCTTGGGAGAAGCCTTTATAACGTGGGTAAACGTTTTCTACAGTGACCCTCTCGCTGCGGTCATCACCGATGGAATGTGATCAAGCAAATTTAACATTTTTAACATTTTAACATTTGACTTTCGCCGTTGCTCTTTACATTGAACTATTATCAGAGGCCTTTAGTAGGGATCTAGAAGTGGGGTCAAAATTACATAAGATTTCGTTGTACGCAGACGATGTCCTCATTCTTTTTTGTCAAATCCAGCAGTTTCATTGCCTCGCCTGATAATGCATCAGTGCGTTTGGCACCTTTTCAGGGTACAAGATTAATTTTGCAAAATCAGAGGCTATGCCTATGGGTGGTCTTACAAAGGTGCTAGGTCTTAAGGGCGACTATAGATTCCCATTTAAGTGGTCACAGGGGGGTTTTGTGTATTTGAGCATATTCATCACTCCAGTTTTGGATTGGCTGTTTAAAGCTAATTTTGCTCAATTATTCGACAAAATTAAACAAGACCTTCAAAGATGGGAGGCACTTCCAGTCTCGCAGTTGGGTCAGATAGCGCTTATTAAGATGAATATGCTCCCCCGTTTGTTGTACCCTATACAGATGCTCCCCCTGATTTTCGATAAGCAAACATTTAGGAGTCTGAACAGCTGGTTCAGCTCTTTTATTTGGCATTGTATGCAGGCCCTTTATTAAATTAGCTAAACTGCAATTGCCCACATTGGGGGGAGGTGGATCTCCCAGACATTAAAAACTATCAACTAAGCTCGCTTTTATCTTACATGAGTGATTGGGCTTGTGGGGACCCTCTTTCAATATGGTTAGATATCGAAACCTCTCAGGCCAGGGTGCCCCCTGACTAGCTTGTTGTTTTTGGACAAATTGACGACAGTTATGGAATATTGCCATAATCCAATAGTTATCAATACTGTTAAAAGCATGGAGGGCAATTCGGCAGAGGGAAGGCAATATTGGCAAAACATCTTCTCGTACATCTACAGTGGGTATGCTGGGTTTTCAACCAGGAATGATAGATTCAGGATTTAAACGTTGTGCAGCTAGGGGTGTGTCTTGCATGGGTGATTTATTTGAAGGTGACACAATGATGTCCTTTGATCAGTTAGCACGGAAATATGAGCTAGGTAAAAACAATGTCTGCAGATGGTGGAAACCAGATTCTGGATTAGTGGTGCTGGAAGAACACAGCAGTTCAGGCAGCATCCGAGGAGCAATAAAATCGACGTTTCGGGCAAAAGCCCTTCATCAGGAATCAGAATAGCTCAGGAAATATGAGCTATCTAACAGGGACCTCTTTCATTTTTTTCAAGTTTGGAATTTTATTCAAAAAAACAACTACACTTTTGACTGATCCCTACAAATCTGACATGGAGAGGAGGGTGCTTGGTGCTAAGAGTACACTTTCTGTAAGCATTTTATATCATCAATTTGGGACGGCCCCTTAGTTGAGTTCGATCGACTCTGCAGGGTGTGGGGGAGAGAACTAGGTGTTCAGGTCTCCTCAGAGGCATGGGAAGATATTTGGGAAAATGCAAGACAGATATCAATAGGACCCATGCTTTACAGTTGAAGGTTCTCCACAGGGTCCACTTGGCTACAGACCGTTTGTCAAAATTTAAACCAGGGGTAGCTTCAACATGTCCCAAGTGCAAGGTTGGTATGGGCACTTTTTCTCATTGTCTCTGGTCCTGTGGTAGGTCTCAAACATACTGGAGCTCTGTGGCGGGTGCAATGGAGGAGAGTTTGGGTGGAGAAGGACCCTATCTCTCCTCTTCTTGGCCGGCCCAGAGCGTTCCCTGTAGATGCGCATAGGAAAAAGCCTTCCAACATCCTCACTTTCTGCGCAAGAAAGAATATCTTGTTAGGTTGGGTGTCCGAAAATACCCCAGGCCTGACGGGTTGGCGTAAGATTGTTATGGAGCATATCCCCTTGGATTTTCTCGCAAGTATGGTACACCACAAAACTGAGAATTTCTAAAAGATATGATGGCCCTTTTTGGAAACCTGGACACAGATTTATCTGCCACACTAATAAGGGCTTTTATATAGCCGTAACGATTGTCCTTTACGAGTCCAATATCCAGACAGGGGGAACAGTGAACGTATGAATATGTGAAAATTAATGCTCTCAAGATTCGAGAGTGAGTGTTTTGTTTGAGCTGAGTTATTATTATTTATTAGTTTGTTGTTCATGATTATTGATTTAGTTAAGTAGTTGAGTTTTTTAATTTATACATTTTTCTATACATATTTATGCATTTGTAGATGAGGGGGCTTTGGGTTTTTACATTTATTTTGTGTTCTTCCTTTGTATTGTTTTGAATTGTATTGTTTTGTATTTGTTGTAATACTAAAAATCCTATTTTCCAATAATTTGTTTTATGCTTGGCTGTTTTATGCTTGAAATCATCGTACAGACCCTCAGGTGTTTGCTTGTGCCTCCAATAATTAAATGTAAAAATCTAGATGTACAAAAATAAATGCCTCTTGTGTCATTTGGCAGTAAAGCCTTCTTGAGCCATAGAATACCCGTCAGTCCTTGGGTTTTTCTGTGTGGGGAGCTCAAGCAGACAACTCTAGCATGACTCGCTTTACTGTACAAAGGATTCTCTTTGGTGGAGTTGGCCTCTGCTCAAATGGGGCCTTTGAAAACCAGCATTGCACATTACATCATGCCTGGGTTTCTTACCCATTAACTTCAAACAAATTGTCTTTCCTTTATCAGCCTGTATCATGCTAATGATATACAGTAGACAAATTGCACATACAAAACATCTTCTGTTACTATTTACTGGCTTGCAGAGAGGGTGTGGGGACATTTAGATTTCAATCACGTGCATTATCCACAGACTAATCAGAGTTGATATTTGTGTGTCACTACACGTGCTATATTCCACTCTGGTTCATATCCATGATACCGCATTGTGTATGGTAAATTCTGGATAGTGACCGTCCTCCCAGAAGAATAAGCTAAGAGAGCAAGCAGAAGGCAGTTACAAATTGGACATCTACTGCATTATGAATCCTGTTGGGTGAGCAGATGGATCAAAGCAGAAATCAAATCTAGATTTTTATAATCAACCTAGGATAATAATCAACCTGTTATATCAGGATACACCTCTGGAGCAGGTGGGATTTGAACTATAGGCCTCAGAAATAGGAACACTACCACTATTTCACAAGATCCCTTAATGAAAACCAATCTAAACTGAAGACATGAGCTTAGGCTGTCTTTTTTTTAACCCCTGATGAATAGGATTATTGATTGTAGTTAGGTCAGGTGGCACGGTGGCTCACTGGTTAGCAGTGCTGCCTCACAGCACCAGGGACCTAGGTTCAATTCCCGCCTTGGGCAACTGTCTGTGTGGAGTTTGCACATTCTCCCAGTGTCTGCGTGGGCTTCCTCCGGGTGCTCCGGTTTCCTCCCACAATCCAAAGATGTGTAGGTTAGGTGAATTGGCCATGCTAAATTGCCTGTAGTGTTAGGTGCATTAGTCAGGGGTGAATGTAGAGGAATGGGTCTGGGTGGGTTGCTCTTCAGAGGGTCGGTGTGGACTTGTTGGGCTGAAGGGCCTGTTTCCACACTGTAAGTAATCTAATCTAATTAAGATGATAATTCCACAGAGAAAAATGACGGCTATAATGTTCTGTCATTTTAAGGTTCTAGATTTTTTAAGACCCTTAGATTGTGTAGGTTGCCTTTTTGTTGTGAATGAAGGAACAAGCGACATTTATTTCTGTCTTTCCCATTGTAGAGTTCAGCCAACCAACCCAAAAGGCAGGCCAGAATGTGGCAGAGAGCAGGCAGCAGCTGTTTCTCTTTGCAGAGTACAGCAATGCAGCTCAGGGAACTCCGGGGGAAGAACCTGTTGAAGAGCCAACCAGCAAGAAGATGCGGAGGAACCGATTCAAGTGGGGGCCCGCCTCGCAGCAGATTTTATTTCAGGCTTATGAGAGGCAGAAGAACCCAAGCAAGGAAGAACGGGAAGCATTGGTTGAAGAGTGCAACAGGTACGTTGAATGAAGTGTGATGAACAATGCGCACTTGTTGATATTGCTGTGTGAATGAACCAGCTGATATCTTGCCAGCAGCTGGTAGAGGGATATCATTGACTTTAACAATGCTGAGATGGTAAGGTTGGCAGGGCAGGGGTTGGGTACAGTTGGAGTGGTGGGAACCTGTCAGGCTCTTACTGTAGGTACATGTTCTTATCGGGAGAGTGCTGTGTGAACATAGGTTGACAACAACATCGGCACCCTTTGTAACCAACATGATGATGCTAAGTTGGCCTTTCTTCAGATGACAAGTTCATTCAGATGAGCTGTAGAAGCTGCTAATGCATGCACAAACAAACTCAAAGATGAGCTACTCCAATGAGAAGAGACAAACAGTGAGGGATTGAAGAAAATACGTGGGAGTAAAGGAACAAGATGAGTGCACCAAGCTCACAGTAATTCTATCTGTCATCTTACATCCCCACCCTTCACATTCTTTTACATTCCTGCTTCCTAACAAAGTATTGTTTTACCTTTTTATAATTGCTTCTACATCAATGGCCTTCCAGCACCATTATATTGTCTCATCATCTGTCAACTTGAATCTCCTCAGATTCGCTTTGAACCAGCTCAGGCTTTGATAGGGTTATTTCCTTGTTGTCAAACTACTGCTTGAGAGAAGAGTTGTTTCACTTTAACCTCCTTCATAATTAAAGGCACCAATCAGATCACTGCTTTTCTCCAGAGACAACTACGCAAGCTTAACTCAGTGCCTCATAAAAGTTAAATGCCTTCATTTTAGTTATTGCAAAAGATGGGAAATACAACCATGGCAGATCCAAATGGAGACATCTGTCATCAAACAATCAGAATGTTCGATAAGAGTCAAGTTCCTATAGGACATGTGCAAACATCACAAGCCTTCACTCATCCCTCCAAGAGTGACTGCATATATAATATTTACAAACAGTTCTGCAAATCAATGGTTGACTTAACATCACGTGTAAAAGATGATAGAAACCTAGATTCTGAACTCCTGGTCTCCTCACTGAACACTCACCCTTGAGGTGACAGGTGAATCCATAAATCAGAATCAGAGCTATAGACAATATTTCAGATGAGGAATTTCTATCACTATTTAAAGTTGTAGCACAACTTCAACTACATTGTGAATACTTACAAAATACTGTGAACCGTCTGATCGTGTCCCATATTTGTACGATAATGAAAATTACTGAGGGTCCTAACCTGATTCTGTAGAAGTTGATATTTTAAGAACGATCCCAATGTCTTTTAAATGTTACAACTGCACCTGCATCTACCATTTCCTCTGGCATTCATTTCACACCCTCTGTTTGAAAGCTTGCCCCGCAGGTCCCTTTTAAATCTTTCTCCTCTCACCTTAAAAATATGCCCCCTGGTATTGAACTCGCTCACTCTCAGGAAAAGACCTTTGCTATTCACCTCATGATTATCTATGCCCCTCATGATTTTATAAGCTTCTCAACTTTCTGTGCTCCAGGGGGAAAAAAAGGTCTCAACCTATTCTTATAACTCAAATCCTCCAGTTTTGGCAACATCCTGGTAAAGCTTTTATGAACCCTCTCCAATTTCATAAAATCCTTTCAATAGCAGGGTGACCTCATCAACATTCTGTACAACCTCAATGTGACACCCCAACTCCTACACCAATGAAGGCAAGTGTGCTGAATGCCTTCTTTTACCATTCTGTCTAACTGTGACGCAACTAACAAAGAACCATGTATTTGAACCTCAGGCATTCTGTTCAACAACATTACTTCTACTGGTTCCTCTTCAGCTCTACTCCTTTATAACTTCAAAGAATTCTAACTTGACCATGATTTCCCTTTCACAAAACCATGTTGACTCTGTTTAATTGCATTAAGCTTTTCTGAATGTACTGCTATTTTATTTTCCTGACTTTAGTATTTTTTCAGCAGTATATGTTAGGCCAACTGGCCTATAGTTTTCTGCTTCCTGTCTCCGACCCTTCTTTAACAGGAGTGTTGCAATTCCAATCTACCAGAAGCTTCCCCAAATCCAGTGAGTTCTGGAATATTTAAACCAATACCTCCACTATCTCCACAGCCACCTCCTTTCACACCCTTCAATGTAGAATATCAGGTCCTGGCTACCTTCCTGTCTATAGTCCCAATAGTTTGTCAAATACATTTTGCTTCTGGTAGAGCTTATTAAAGATCTCTCCTCCCATTAGCACCTTGTTCATCTGTTTTCTTTGTTGTCTTTATAGTATCTTCCACCATGAAGACTGAAGCAAAACATTGGTTTAAATTATCCCATTTCCCTGTTATTAATTCCCCAGTACCATCTCGAAGGGTCTCGCACTAATTTTAGTTACCATCTTTTTGTATACTTAACAAAGTTCATGTTGTTTTATATTTCTTGCCAACTTGCTTACATGATCAATTTTTTCATTTCTTTATTATCTTTTTAGTCATCTGCTGCTTGACCCTGAAAGATCCTATTTTCTAGTCTACCGTTAGTTTTTGGCTCCTGTGTGCTTTGGTTTTGATTGGATGCTCTCCTTTGACTGCCTTTGTTAAACATGGGTGGCTCACTCTTCTTCGTGAGTCCTTTCTGACTGGAATAAACTTATTGCTGAGCATTCTGAAAATTCTGCTTAAAGGTCTACCCCTTTCTACCTACTTTCACCTGTGACTATTTTCCCAGCTCGCTTTAGACAGCTCTTCCATCAAAACCTGTAACCTGAACCTACAATAGTTTTGTGATGAATCATATCCTGTCAAAATCCACCTTTTGAACAAGTTGAACTTAGGGGCAATCATTGAGTGAAGCACGATGGTTTCGTCTGCTATTATGAACTACCGGGAATAATTGTTGTTGAAGTTAGATCACAAAACGGAGGTATTGTGGTGATTGTCGATGGTCTAACCACCCTCATTCACTTTTTGAATGTCTCTCTGAGCCATCCCTTAAAGAGTAATGAGAAAAAATGTGGATGATCAGAGGAGAGAAGACATTCAGTAATGTTCCAATAATTTATGTAATTCTAAACTTTGTATTCCTTTGCTTTTTAAATACATTCCTATGATCTCTAATGCTGGACATCTATCTCTTCCTTTTTCTATTTTTCTCCCTAAGAATTTGTACTGAAGAATGTGTCCCGAGGGACCTTTGTACCTAAGATGGTGACTTGTAAACTTTTCACTGTAGTCGTTTGAGTACGTGTGACAATAAAGCTAATTCTAATAAAGCAAATTCAAATTCTAAGTCCAATTCTAATTCTATTTCTAATTCTACCTCTAATTCCTCTAATGTTAGCAAGCCTGTGCAAATGAGTTGTAGAGTCCTGGTTGAAATCAGAATGAAGATTGTTGACAAATCATCTAAAAAATGCGAGATACCCAATGCACTTGATGGCACATTTGTGGAGTGTTATGGCGATGGCAATATAGCTTTGCTGATGAAAATGATCTTGATGATTGTTAGGATGATGCCATTTGAGAAGCAGAATGGGATGCAACATTTGGTTCTGAAGAGGACAGGGAGGATGGTGATTTATAATGGATTTTAAGACACATTCTATACAGCGAGTTTTGAGAAGATTTATAGCACAGGTTGTGGTTCTGGATGTAGGTTTGCTCGCTAAGCTGGAAGGTTCGTTTTGAGACGTTTTGTCACCATACCCAAGGAAACCCAAACATATAAATAGAAAGTGGGCTACACCACCAGTGCTTCATTCGGACGCTCACTGAAGATGCTACCTCGTATGGTGACAAAATGTCTGAAAAGAACCTTCCAGCTCAGCGAGCAAACCTATATTCAGAACATTGTGTATATTCTGTTGCTCCATAGTATTCACTTCTGCTCTGTGAAAATGTTGTTTGAAGTCATATAAAATTATGAATGTGGCTTTTGCTTTTGTTGTATTTGATAAATGCAATGAAGTTAGAGTACAGTGAGTTATGCCTATCTTCATGGTTAAAAGTCACACAACACCAGGTTATAGTCCAACAGGTTTAATTGGAAGCACACTAGCTTTCAGAGCACCGCTCCTTCATCAGGTGGTAGTGGAGACCTCAATCCTAACACACAGAATTTATAGCAAAAATTTACAGTGTGATGTAGCTGGAATTATACATTGAAAAATTGATTGTCTGATAAGCCTTTCATCTGTTAGAATACCGTGATAGCTTCACTTCTTTCATGTGTAAATCACAAAGCCATTTTTTAAAAAGTTGCATTCTTGGGTTAGCTGTTAACAATGGTGATAGCTAGACAATGTGTTGAAGGTGTTAGCCCCCTGTGTTCTCTGTCTATGCCATGATGTTTAGATTGATTCTAATCTAAAAAGTGAGATAACAGAGTTTTCATGAATTCATGCAGTTTTTGAGCTCAGAGTTCTACATGAATGCATGCAAAATACAATGTAACCCTGCAAGTACAAATTCACCCCACAAAATATATGTGTGCAATGTGGGTCTTTGTCTGTGTGTGTGTGTGTGCGCCTATCTGGGTTGGGGGTTGTGAGTGCGAGGAAGTGTATGTGTATTTTTAGTGAGTGAAGAATGTCTTGTGCGTGTGTGTGTGTGTGTGTGTGTGCGTGCGCGCGCGCGGGTAGGAGTATGTGAGTGTGTGTATAGTGCAATGGTGGTCACCTGTAATGTGACATGAACCCAAGGTCCCGGTTGAGGCCCTCCCTAGGGGCACCGAACTTAGCTATCAGCCTCTGCTCGGCCACTTTTCTCTGCTGCCTGTCCCGAAGTCCACCTTGGAGGATGGTCACCCGAAGGTCTGAGGCTGAATGTCCTGGACCACTGAAGTGTTCCCCAACTGGGAGGGAACCCTCCTGTCTGTTGATTGTTGTGCGGTGCCCATTCATCTGTTGTCGTAGCCTTTGCTCGGTTTCCCCAATGTACCATGCCTCCGGGCATCCGTGCCTGCAATGTATTAGATAGACAACGTTGGCTGAGTCACATGAGTACCTGCAATATACAAGGTGGGAGGTATCCCCATGCGTGATGGTGGTATCTATGTCCACCATCTATGTCAAAGTTATCTCACTTTTTAGATTAGAATCAATCTAAACATCATGGCATAGACAGAGAGCACAGGGGGCCAACACCTTCAACATATTGTCTAGCTATCACCATTGTTAACAGCTAACCCGAGAATACAACGTTTTAAAATATGGCTTTGTGATTTACACATGAAAGAAGTGAAACCATCACTGTACTCTAACAGATGAAAGTCTTAACAGACAATCAATTTTTCAATGTATAATTTCAGTTACATCACACTGTAAATTTTTGCTATAAATTCTGTGTGTTAGGATTGAGCCCTCCATTACCACCTGATGAAGGAGCGTCGCTACGAAAGCTAGTGTGCTTCCAATTAAACCTGTTGGACTATAACCTGGTGTTGTGTGATTTTTAACTTTGTTCACCCCAGTCCAACACCGGCATCTCCAAATCATATCTTCATGGTGATTGTTACTTATTTATAACAAAATTAAATAGTGAACATACTTTTTACTCCTTTCGAGGGTGTGTTTAGCAGGTACAGTCTGTAATGTAGCAGAACAATAGCAAAGCAATAGGGGAGGGTAGATTTCAAACTTTCCAAAAATGTTACTCATTTGTAACCCCCTAATTTTTCAACTAAACCTGTTGTCATAGAAATTCCACTTCCACATGCGTATACAGTAACTTCTTTGTGTTTTTGGACACCTTACAAACCTGAATCTTCCTCAAACTGATATCTCTGATATCCCCTTCAGCATTCCATTATTAAATACTGATGTCAGTCTGAAGCGATTGTAAAATTAGCCTGCTGAAGATTGAAGTTTTTTTCCCAACAGTGAGAAGAGTTAAAGGTGGAGAGGCTGCAAATTGCACTATATGCCAGGGCATGTTTTAGTTCACTTCCAGTGATTACCATAACTGCAGGGTGTTAACCTTCAATTTTGATTTATTGGTACCACCCAATCCTGGTGCGTGCCCGATAAAGTGAATTTGATTGTAGTGGTAAGCGATAGCGAAAGGCTGTGAAATTATGTTGTTGGGGGTGTAATGAGAAGAAGCCAGAACGAGCATAAATCAAATCATGAACTACTCATTTTTGAGAGAGCTGTTTCCAGTACAGTGAGGGGGTGGCTTGTAGGACTGGAATTTACATTTATTTACTTCTGTCATCCCCTCAGGATTGCCATAGTTCACAGATAGATGTCAGCAATCTATTTCCTTTTGATTTGTTGTATTAGCTAAATTCAACTGCAATGGGCAATTGGGCATTGAAATTGGCTTCAGTGTTACTGACTCGGGGAAAACAGCTAAATTAATAGGAACAGGAGAGGGGAGTTCAGCTTTTCAATCTCACTCTGCTGTTTAGTTCAATCACAGTTGATCTGGAATTTCACTCCATTTACCCATCTTGATTTTATTGTCCTGTTTATAACCTTGGCAAGCACAAGTCTGCCATTTTCAGTTTCAAAATTTTCAATTGAGCTTCCACTTTCTGGGGAGGTTTTAGATTTCTGTTGCTTGTTGGGAGGGGGAGTGCTTCCTGGGGTTACCTTTTAAGGCTCTAGATTTAAGGTTGTGTCCTGTTGTTCTGAACGGACTTAGCAAAGCAAAAGAGAATTACTTCACCTTGTTCTGTGCCACAGAACACTATTCAATCCAATTGTTTAAACCTCCTCCAATTCCTTCCTTTCACCGTCTTGGTGTGTTCCCCAAAGAGACACAGTTTAACCTTTATAAAACAAGTTTTCACTCTAACATTTTTAACCAAGTTAAAAATCACACAACACCAGAATCATTTTTAACCAAAATCAATATAAATTAAACATGCATTAACAGACATGTATTACTTCAATAGAAACAATAGATTTCATGTTAAACAGCCAGACAATGATAATTCTCATGAATTTCTCAGTGACACTCCCAGTACATGTGTAGTACCATGTCCGGTCCAAAGCCCTTTAAAAACTGTCTCCTGAGTGTAGCCTTTTCCCACTCAAAGGATTCAATCCTCCAGCCACTTGTAACATCATTTCTATTCCATCTGAGTTTGCCAAATAGAATTATCACCAACAAGATGGACTTCTGTGAATCTTTTGTCTTCTCTCTCTCTGGCCGCCTCCTGCTCTTTCTCTTTGACTGATGTTTGTCTGCTCTTTCTCTCTCTTGCCCTCCCATGCTTTTGCTCTCTCAGTTATGATAGTGTAGTTTTTCACAATTCCTTTTCAACTGCCCAGTCAGTCTGGTGATTTCTGATTAAAAGCACCCAGCATTTTACCATTCCTGAGGTATTCACACCATTTGTAAGTTTCAGTCCCTTTTAGCCATCTTGCACATTTCCGCACCATGAGTTCCTCTCCTATCTTTTCCTATCGAACTAACAATAGTCTTTTTTTCTTCGAAAACCCAGCTTGCTTCTTCTGAACACCAGGCATTTTCAGTACTCTGTACAGCACATTTGAAGCTGTTGGCCGTTATAAGTTCCCTAGTTTTTGGTTCCACAGCAACCTCTACCAGAACTGAATTTCTCAGAAATGATTTCTCAGCCAGGAATTTCAATTAAGTCCCCTAGCCAGAATCCTTGCTTAGTTTTACATTTAGGACAGTCTGAAATCCAGGAATTTTGCAACTTGCGAAGTTCATCACACTCTCCCATATCCTCCTTTCTCATTGTCCCGCATCTGGCTGTTCAGCTGAGCCAGTTCATGTGGCAGCAAGTTCCACAGTCCAGGGGGCGTTCAGTAAAGAAAAGCTGGAAGTTTAGAACCCCAAGTGGAGGTAAAGGGCTTAATTTTGCTCCATTTGTAATGGGACACATTGGAAACACTCAGCACATCTGGTAGCATCAGCGCAGAGAAAAAAAACAATGGTCAGCAGTTCTTCTTCTGAACTAGAGAATCATGGACCTGCGGCATTAACACTCTTTCTCTCTCAGCTGCCCTCCGGACTTTCTACTGGACCTAGAGTTCTCCAGCATTTTCTTTTTATATAGGCATATCCCCATGTCTGCGGGTGATACACTCTAAGACGCAGATGCCCGAATCAGCAGATGGTATTGAATCCTATCATTTAAATGGGAAATTTACCTTCCTGGCAGCCCCCTGGAATTATTTCTGCAATGATCCGTGTACTATTTTCAGGAGGAAGTGAGGACTGCAGATGCTGGAGATCAGAGTCGAGAGGGTGTTGCTGGAAAAGCACAGAGGTCAGGCATCATCCGAGGAACAGGAGAATCGATGTTTCGGGCATAAGCCCTTCATCAGGAATATTTTCGGGATGCGGCAAACCACGGATAACTGAAACCACAGAAACCGAATCCACAGATATGGGGGTTCTACTGTATTTCAGATTTCCAGTATCTGTAGTATTTTATTCTCCTATTACATGCTCTAAACAGGGCATTTGTAAGTGTGGTTAGTTTCAAAGTAAAATGAGAAAATATTCATTATGACACAAAATTCGTTTGTTAAAGTCACTTAAGTGGATAGAAAAATCACATTATAGTAGGTAAATTTGTTGGTATGAACTTAAGGGAAAGTTTTGATTTTTTCAAAGTTGGAAGTGAAATCAGGAACATGCACCTATTGGAAATATCACAGTGAGTTAGTGATATTCCTATATGGGGGTTATTGTCTGCAGTGTTTATGAGTTCTGGTCTGTTTCACGTTCCTCTCTGGATATTGCACAGGGCCGGGTTCAAGGAAGCAGAGTTGATTGATTGCATAACTTGAATGACCAAATGTAAAGTGCTACATTTTGGAAAGTCAAATCAAGGCAAGATTTATACACTTAATGGCAGGGTCCTGGGGAGTGTTGCTGAGCAAAGACACCTTGGGGTGCAGGTTCATGGCTCCTTGAAGCTGGAGTTGCAGGTAATCAGGGCATTGATTGGTCAGAGCATTGAGTAGGGGAGTTGGGAGGTCGTGTCGTGGCTGTACAGAACATTGGTTAGGCCACTGTTGGAATACTGCATTCAGTTCTGGTCTCCCGCTTTGGAAAGGATGTTGCGAAACTTGAAAGGGTTCAGAAAAGATTTAAGTGGATGTTGCCAGGGTTGGAGGGTTTGAGCTATAGGGAGAGGCTGAACAGGCTGGGGCTGTTTTCCCTGGAGCATTGCAGGCTGAGGGTGACCTTATAGAGGTTTATAAAATCATGAGGGGCATGGATAGGGTGAATAGCAAAGGTCTTGTTCCCCTGCGTAGGCGAGTCCAAAACTAGAGGGAATAGGTTTAGGTTTAAGGTGAGAGGGGAAAGATTTAAAAGGGACCTAGGGGATTCTTCTTCATGCAGAGGGTGGTACGTGTATGGAATGAGCTGTCAGAGGAAGTGGTGGAGGCTGGTACAATTGCAACACTTAAAAGGCATTTGGATTGTGTTATGAATAGGAAGTGTTTCGAGGGAAATGGGACTAGGTTAATTTGGAATATCTGGTCAGTATAGACAATTAGGACCAAAGGGTCTGTTTCTGTGCTTACAGAAACAGACTTATGACTCCATCACTCTAAGTTGTGTGTAATTGTCTGACATCGCGATGGTTGTATCACACCTGAGCATTTGATGGGCTTTATGAATGAGGCAGAGTGTACAAAAGGCAAGAAGCTTTGTTGAATCCATACAACACATTTTTGACCTTTTGCGACTATTGGTTCTAATTCTGAGGACAAGAAGTAGAGAATTTGGAAGAATTTTAACGGAATGGTTCCAAGTCGAAGAGTGTGGTGCTGGAAAAGCACAGCCGGTCAGGCAGCATCCAAGGAGCAGGAGAGTCGATGTTTCAAACATAAGCTCTTCAGCAGGAATGAGGTCCATGACTATGTGTTTCCAGTATCACACTCTTCAACTCTGATCTCCAGCATCTGTAGCCCTCACTTCCTCCAGAATGCTTCCAAGGTTGAGGGATTATAAAGAAGCTGATGTTGTTCTCCTCAGGACCAAGAAGTCAGATAGTCAAGGGGGTATATAAAATTATAAAAGATTTTGATTGAAAAAGAGATTTGAATTATTTATTCCTCTGCCATAGAGTAATCAAACATCGCAAATTTAACTTTTTTGGCAGAAGGAATGGATGTGATTTGAGGAAAACCTTTCATATAAAGATTTGTTCAGCTTTGGAATGCACACTCACCCTAACGTTACAAGTGGATACGACTTCAAATTTGATACACACTTGGAGGGAGAAAATGCAGAGAAACTATGGCAGGGGGTTAGCTTAGGAGGGGAGGTGATGGTAGCACAGACTGGATTTCTCTTTGAAAGGTCTGACGCAGACTCGATGTGTTGAACGATCTCCTTTTGTGCTGAAATATCCTGTTCTCTAGAACCCAAAGTGCATCACGTAGGAGCTGTCAGATGCTGTCAAAGGTAGGGAGCCTGGAATTTGGAGTGGCGCCAGGGATCATGATTTCTTTTCCTGGCTCTGTTTCACCCACATGCTAGTTATATATGATTCCCTCCTCTAAACCCTCAGCCGAGGGGGACATTAAAATTCTGTCCCTGGTTTCTGGATGAGACTCCCTCACCTCCTTGATTCCCTTCCCAGCTCCTGTGTGTCTATAGTTCACAGCAGACTCCAGCTCATCAGCTCTGTGCCGGAGTTTCTCGGGCAGCCAACACTTGCTACAGATGTGGTCACTATGAACCACATCTTCTTCTGTTAACTAACTGGCACGGATTGCATCCAGGTACATAGTCATTTTTACCCAGACCGAGCCGTTTCATTGCATTGCGCTCCCAACTCTTCATCCCCAGAACTGCAGCAGTTCAAGAAGGAGATGCTGCATTTTCGGGAAGCAATTCTTAGCAGGACTTATACACTTAATGGTAAGGTCCTCGGGAGTGTTGCTGAACAAAGGTACCTTGGAGTGCAGGTTCATAGCTCCTTGAAAATAGAATCGCAGGTAGATAGGATAGTGAAGAAGGTGTTTGATATGCTTTCCTTTATTGGTCAGAGTATTGAGTACAGGAGTTGGGAGGTCATGTTGCGGCTGTACAGGATATTGGTTAGGCCACTGTTGGAATATTGTGTGCAGTTCTGGTTACCTTCCTATCGGAAAGGTGTTGTGAAACCTGAGAGGGTTCAGAAAAGATTTACAAGGATGTTGCCAGTGTTGGAGAATTTGAGCTCTAGGGAGAGGTTGAATAGGCTGGAGCTGTTTTCCCTGGAGCGTCGGAGGCTGAGGGGTGACCTTATAGAGATTTATAAAATCATGAGGGGCATGGATAGGATAAATAGACAAAGTCTTTTCTCTGGGGTCAAGGAGTCCAGAACTAGAGGGCATAGGTTTAAGGTGAGAGGGGAAAGATAAAAAAGAGACCTAAGAGGCAACTTTTTCACGCAGAGGGTGGTATGTGTATGGAATGAGCTGCCAGAGGATGTGGTGGAGGCTGGTACAATTGCAACATTTAAAAGGTATCTGGATGGGTATATGAATAGGAAGGGTTTGGAGGGATATGGGCAGGATGCTGGCAGGTGGGACTATATTGGATTGGGATATCTGGTCGGCATGGACGAGTTGGACAGAAGGGTTTGTTTCCATGCTGTACATCTCTATGACTCTAAGTTAGCTCGCCTCCACCTCCTCCTGGGCGATTTAAGGATGGGTTATAAATTCTGGCTGAGGCAGCAACACCCACATATCACAAATAAGTAACAAAAGTTATTTAAGTCTAATGTCATGGTTTCCCGGTGCACTAAAACAGATGGACGTGATAAAGGAAGTTGAGCGAATTGACAATTTCCTTCCACTCACGTTGGTAATATCCTTGGTATCTGTGCCATCGGTCTATCACACAGCACAGCTGGATGTGAATATTAGACTTTTCAGTGAAAACCAGGACAAGCATATTTCAAAGTGTGTCTTGATTAGGGTAGAACACTGACAGCTTTAATGTTTTAACCTGTTCTGTACCAAATCTCTCTCCACTGCAGTTTTCCAGTTTTAAAAATCAAATTAAGAAATGAACTGGTGATGCAGGACCAGACTATGTGTTGTAACTGCATGACATGGGAAATGGTGGACCCCATTACTGTTCATAGTGACCAAATCTGTAATAAGTGGTTGGTTGCCTGAGGAACTTTGGCTCAGAGCTGATAAGCTGGAGTCTGAGCACAAACACTATCACACATCAGGGAGGGGGAGAGTTACCTAGATGCTGGGTTTCAGGAGGCAATCACATCTTTAGATTAATTGCCTCAAATTCAGTCAATGATCGGGGCAGGGGGTGTGACTACCAGTGCGGCAGGTAGAGGGATCCGGGAGGCAGTGCTGAAGGAGCCTCGACCCTTGAGGATGTCTAACAGTCTGAGACTTTTAGCCCTGTGTGGATGAGAGTGGGGGCTGCAGGAAGATTGAGTACACTGACCATAGCACTGTGGTACAGGGAGATATTTAGGAGGGGGGAAAACAGAGAAATGTAGTTGCAATTGGGGATAGTATAGTCAGAGGAATAGACACTGATCTCTATTGCCAAGAGTGAGAGTCCTGAAGGATGTGGTGACTGCCTGGTGCCTGGGTTCAGGATTTAGCATCTGGGCTGCAGAGGAAGGCCATAAGACATAGGAGCAGAAATTAGGTCATACAGCCCATTGAGGCTCCTCCGCCATTCAATTGTAGCTGATAAGTTTCTCAACCCCATTCTCCTGCTTTCACCCCATAACCCTTGATCCCCTTGATCCTCAAGAACCTATCTATCTCAGTCTTAAACATGATCAATGACCTGACTTCCACAGCCTTCTGTGGCAGTGAATTCCGTAGATTTACCGCTCTCTGGCTGCAGAAGTTTCTCCTTATCTTCATTCTAAAAGGTCTTCCCTTTACTCAAAGGCTGTGCCCTCGGATCCTAGTCTCTCCTACCAATGAAAACATCTTCCCTACATCCACTCTGTTCAGGCCACTCAGTATTCTGTATGTTTCAATTAGATCCCCCCTCAAACTTCTAAACTCCATCGTGTACGGAACCTCAGAAGTCCATCCCTGCTTTTATATTTAAGTACTTTCAAAATAAATGTCATCATTGCATTTGCGTTCCTATCTATTGACTCAACCTGCAAGTTTACCTTGTGAGATTCCTGGACTAGAACTCCCAAGTCTCTTTGCACTTCAGACCTCTGAATTTTCTTCCCATTTAGAAAACAGTCCATGCCTCTAATCTTCCTACCAAAGTGCATGACCTCACACTTTCCCATGTTGTAATCCATCTGCCATTTCATTGCCCACTTTCCTAACCTGTCCAAATCCTTCTGTAGCCTCCCCACCTCCTGAATGCTAGTCCCTCTACTATCTCTGTAGCAACTGAAAACTTAGCCAGAATGCCCTCAGTTCCTTCATCTAGATTGTTACTGTATAAACTGAAAAGTTGTGGTGCCAACACTGAGCCTTGCAGAACACCACTTGTCACCGGCTGCCATCCTGAGAAGGGCCCCTTTATCCCCACTCTCTGCTTCCTGCCTGACAGCCAGGCTTCTATCCATGGTAGCACCTTGCCTCTAACACCATGGGCCCTTATCTTACTCAGTAGCCTCCTGTGCAGCACCTTGTCAAAGGCCTTCTTGAAGTCCAGGTAGATAACATCCATTGGCTCTCCTTGGTCTAACCAGCTCATTACTTCCTCAAAGAATTCTAGCAGGTTTGTCAGGCACGACCTCCTCTTGATGAAACCATGCTGACTTTGCTCTATTTTACCGTAAACGTCCAAGTATTCAGAAATCTCATCCTTCACAATGGATTCCAGGATCTTACCCATGACTGAGGTTAGGCTAATCAGTCTGTAATTTTCTGTCTTTTGCCTTACTCCCTTTTTAAACAAAGGTGCCATGTTAGTGATTTTCCAGTCTTCTGGGAGCCTCCCTGATTCTAGCGATTCCTGAAAGATAACCACTAACGACTCCACTATCTCTTCAGCTATCTCCCTTAGAACTCTGGGATGTAGTCCATCTGGTCCAGGTTATTTATCCACCTTCAGGCCATTCAGTTTTTCTAGCACCTTCTCCTTGGTGATGGCAACCAAAGTCAACTCTGCCCCCTCACTCTCTTGAATTTTTGGGTTAGAACTTGGAGAGGGAGAGGAAAGATCCAGTTGTTGTGGTTCACATAGGTAACAGTGATATAGGGAGAAAGAACAAAGAGAGTGAGGGAATATGAACAGCTAGGGGCGAAGTTAAAAAGGTAATAATCTCTGGATTACTACATGAGCCATAAGCTAATTGGTACAAAATCAACAAGATTAAAGAGATAAACAATTTGTTTAGAGATTGGTTTGGGAGAAACTGGTTTGAATTCATGTGACATTGGCACCAGAGGAAGGAGGGAGGTGTTCCGAAGGATTCAGGGCTCCACCTTAATCATGCTGTGACCAAAGTCCCGGTGAATCATATAACTAGGGCTGTGGATAGGGCTTAAAGTAAATAGTGAGGGTGGGGTTCAGTTGCACGGAAAATTAGGGAAAAAGTTAAAGGCAAGGGAGGGCTCATCAGAGGTTGTTAAAGTTTCCAGAAAAAGTAATAGGACAGAGAGTAACTCCAGGCACAGCAGATCAGAGAACAACTGTGAGAAGGGGTGGAGGGGGAGGGGGAGGGGGGGGCAGTCACTATGGGACTGAGGGTGAATGCATGCAGTATATGAAAGAAAGCAAATGAGCTTATAGTGCAGATGACATTGGCAGGTATGATATTGTGGGTATCACAGAGACGTGGCTACAAGGGATTCAGAGCCAGGAACTAAATGTCCCAGGATACACGTCCTATCGAAAAGACGGGTGTGGGGTTGCCTTGTTAATAAAAAATGAAATTAAATTGATAGCAAGAAGTGATGCAGAGTTGGAAGACGTAGAACCTTTGTGGGTTGAACTGTGGAACTGCAAAGGAGAAAAGACCCTGATAGCAGTTGTATACAGGGCTCTAAGCAGTAGTCAGGATTTGAGGAGAAAATAATTCAGGAGATAGACAAGGCGTATTAGAAAAGCACTTTTATAATGATCATGGGGAAGATCTGTATGCAGTATATGAAAGAAAGCAAATGAGCTTATAGTGCAGATGACATTGGCAGGTATGATATTGTGGGTATCACAGAGACGTGGCTACAAGGGATTCAGAGCCAGGAACTAAATGTCCCAGGATACCAATCTGGTTGGTACTGGATCTCAAGAAAAGGAACTTGTGGATTTTTTCTGGAGCAGCTTGTGGATTTTTTCTGGAGCAGCTTGTAGCACGAGGGAACAGGCAGTTCTGGATTTAGTGATGTGGAATGAGGAGACTTGATTAGGGAATTTAATGTGAAGGAACTCCGAGAGGGCAGTGACCATAATATGGTCAAATTTGCCCTGCAGTTTGAGAGGGAGAAGCTGGAATCAGATGCAATGGCATTACAATTGAGTAAAGGGAACTACAAAGACATGAGGGAGGAGCTGGTCAGGGTTGATCGGATGGGGAGTCGAGCAGGGAAGCTGGTGGAGCAGCAATACCAGGTGTTTCTAGGGGTAATTGAGGAGGCACAGCGGAAATTCATCCCAAGGAAGAAGCAGCATACTAAGGGAGGATGAGGCAACCATGCCTGACAAGGGAAGTCAGGGGCAGTGTAAAAGCAAAAGAGAAAGCGTACAATGTGGTGAAGATTAGTGGGAAGCCAAAGGATTGGGAAGCAGAGGAAATTTTTAAAAAAGGGGGGGGGGGCAAGATAAAATATGAGGGTAAGTTAGTTCGTAATGTAAAAGAAAATTGCAAGAGTTCTCTTTTCAATATCTAAGAGGTAAGAGAGAGGCAAGAGTGGACATTGGCCCACTGGAAAATGAAGCTGGAGAAGTAGTGATAGGGAGCAAAGAAATGGCAGAGGAACTGAGTTTTCAGTGGAAGGCTCTAGCAGCATACCAGAACTTCAAGACAGTCAGGGGACAGAGGTGAGTGTAGCGGCCATCGCTAACAAGGCAGTGCTGGGGAAGCTGAAAGGTCTGAAGGTAGATAAATCATCCAGACCAGGTGGACTACACCCAGAGTTCTGAAGGAGACAGCTGAGGAGATTGTAATGGCATTAGTGGTGATCTTTCAGGAATTACTGGAGTCAGGGAAGATCCCAGAGGCCTGGAAAATGGCTAACGTAATGTCCCTAATTAAGAAGGGAGGGAGACAGCAGACAGGAAACTATAAGCCGGTTAGCCTGACCTTAGTTTTACAGGAGAAAGTAAGGACTGCAAATGCTGCAGAGTCAGAGTTGAGGGTGTGGTGCTGGAAAAGCACAGCAGGTCAGACAGCATCTGAGGAGCAGGAGAATTGACATTTTGAGCATAAGCCCTTCATCAGGAATGAGGCTTGTGGGCCAAGGGAGCTGAGAGATAAATGGGAGGGGATGGGTCTCGGGGTTGGTAGCTGGGAAAGTGTTAGGGAGATGAAGGTGGTGGGGGGGGGAGGTGAGGTGATTGGTCAGAGAGGATGGTGGAGCAGATGGGTGGGAAGGAAGATGGACAGGTCAAGAGAGTGGTGCCGAGTTGGAGGCTTGGGACTGGGATAAGGTCAGAAGAGGGAAATGAGGAAACTGGTGAAATGCACATTGATCCCATGTGGTTGCAAGGTCCCAAGGCAGAAGATGAGGCATTCTTCCTCCAGGAGTTGGGTGGTTAGGGTTTGGTGATGGAGGAGGCCCAGGACCTGCATGTCCTCAATGGAGTGGGATGGGGAGTTAAAATGTTCGCCACGGGGCGGTGAGGTTGGTTGGTGCGGGTGTCCCAGGGATGTTGTCTGAAACAATCTGCAAATTGGCGTCCTGTCTCCCCAATGTAGAGGAGACCACATCGGGTGCAATGGATACAGAAGATGAGGTGTGTGGAAGTACAGGTAAACTTCTGTCTGTTTTACAGTCCATTACTCAGGATGAGATTGTGGAGTGCTTGGAAGTGCATGGTAAAATTGGGCTGATTCAGCACATCTTCATCAATGGGAGGTCATGCCTGATAAATCTGCTTAGAATTTTTTGAGGAGGTAACGAGCAAGTTAGACAAAGGAGTGCCAGTGGATGTGGTCTATTTGGATTTCCAGAAGGTCTTTCACAAGGTCCTACTAAATAATAAAAGTGCCATGGTGATCGGGACAAGGTACTGGCATGGGCAGAGGATTGGCTGACTGGCAGAAGTCAGAGAGTAGGGATAAAGGGATCTTTCTCAAGTTGGCAGCTGGTAACTGACGGTGTTCCGTGGGTGTCCGTGCGGACCACAATTATTCACATTATACATGAACAATCTGGATGAAGGAAGTGAAAACATTGTTACAAAGTTTGCACATGGGAAAAAGATAGGCGGAGGGGCGGGTAATAAAAGGATAGAGCAGATGAATGTATGGCTGAGGAGCTGGTTTATGGGAGAAGGATTCACACTTTTGGATCATTGGATCACTGGCCCCAAAGTGCTCCCCCACTGACACCTCAGTCACTTGCCCTGCCTTATTTCCCAAGAGTAGGTCAAGTTTTACACCTTCTCTAGTAGGTACATCCACATACTGAATCAGAAAATTGTCTTGTACACACTTAAGAAATTCCTCTCCATCTAAACCTTTAACACTATGGCAGTCCCAGTTGATGTTTGGAAAGTTAAAATCCCCTACCATAACTACCCTATTATTCTTACAGATAGCTGAGATCTCCTTACAATTTGTTTCTCAATTTCCCTCTGACTATTGGGGGGTCTATAATACAATCCCAATATGGTGATCATCCCTTTCTTATTTCTCAGTTCCACCCAAATAACTTCCCTGGATATATTTCCAGAAATATCCTCCCTTAGCACAGCTGTAATGCTATCCCTTATCAAAAATGCCACTCCCCCTCCTCTCTTGCCTCCCTTTCTATCCTTCCTGTAGCATTTGTATCCTGGAACATTCAGCTGCCAGTCCTGCCCATCCCTGAGCCATGTTTCTGTAATTGCTATGATATCCCAGTCCCATTGTCCTAACCATGCCCTGAGTTCATCTGCCTTCCCTGTTAGGCCCCTTTCATTGAAATAAATGCTGTTTAATTTATTAGTCCTACCTTGTCCCTGCCTGCCCTGACTGTTTGACTCACTTCTGTTCTCAGCTGTACCCGTCTCAGATCAATCTCTTTCCTCACTATCTCCCTGGGTCCCACCCCCCATCTTACTAGTTTAAATCTTCCCAAGCAGTTCTAGCAAATTTCCCTGCCAGCATATTAGTCCCCTTCCAATTTAGGTGCAGGTGGGACTAGATTGGGTTGGGATATCTGGTCGGCGTGGACGGGTTGGACCGAAGGGTCTGTTTCCGTGCTGTACATCTCTATGACTCTAGTGTTGAGAAAGCAGGGAGGCTGCAGAAGAACTTGGACAGGCTAGGAGAGTGGAACTCATTGTTGTAGAGGGGCTGTGGAGGTCATGTTATTGAGTGTATTTAAAACATAGATCGATAGGTTCTTGATTTGTAAGGAAATCAAGGGTTACGAGGAGAAGGCAGGAGACTGGGCTTGAGAAACATCTCAGCCATGATTGAATGGTGGAGCAGACTCGATGGGCCAAATGGTCTAATTCTGCTCTTGTATTTTATTGGCTTATTGTTCAGTGATGTGATAATGCTTCTTGGCAAAAGCTTCAGTTCATGCAGTGGTGTAAAATATAAAATGATAACCAGTTGAGTGCCTGATATGCATCCTTCCTGATGACTATCTCCAGTGGGAAATGAGCTGCCAATTTGCTGTTGCACAAGTCAAGATCTGACCCTCTATTAATACAATGTGGTTATTTCCTGGGAGCTTTAGGCACTAAAGAAGAGAATGGCTGAGAATTTGCTGTAAACCTAACGATGTGTGAATAATGCACACTGTTATTCATGTGCAAATCATCCAGCACTTTGTAATGAGGAAGAGAGAGCCTGAATTGCAAATTACCCCAAGTTAGTAGCTGCTTTTCCATTAACTGTGTAAAAAAAATACCATCACTCCCTTTTGAGAGTTTTAAGATGTTACTGCAATGGCATGTTAAATTCTTGTTAAACTTCGCATAGAAAATTACACTTGCTGATTCACCATCATCTGTTCTACAGTATCACAAAGTCAAAATCACTCTCTTTCATGCTGGCAGAGAGGGAAGGGGATAAACTAGACAAGACTAAAGGAGGAAAGATCACATTGATTGTTTTCTGAATTGTTGCTGTCGTCATAAATGAATTTTGCAAGGATTTTTCAATGCAGGGATGGTTGGTGCTGGTAAAGGTTATAAAGGTATAGTTTCAATATCCCCTGGGGTGGAGGAGAGAACTGAAACTTAGAAACCAGAAGGGAGAAGAGGCCATTCAGCCCTTTGACCCCGCTTGCTATTCAATACGATCATTGCTGATCCTCCATCGAAATGCTGTATTCCTGCTTTCTCCCAGAACCTCATTAATCCTTTTAAAAATCTTTTAAAAAATCTCTCTTCCTTGAATACATTCAGTGATTTGGCTTATGACTTATGATTTTTGTGGTTAAGAATTCCACAAGTTCACTACTCTTTGAGTGAAGAAGTTTTTCCTCATCTTAGTCCTAAACTCTATCCCAAGACAGTGTGTTCCCCCAGTTCTGGGCTCCCCTAGTTCCAGGCTCCCAAATCTGGGGAAACATCCTCTCCACATCTGGTCTGCCCATCCCTATTAGAATTTTGTACATTTCATCAGATCCTCTCTTATCCCCCTAGTGAACACAGTCTCTCCTCATAAGACAGTCCTTCCATCCCAGGTATCTGCTAGTGAGCCTCTGCTATACTCTCTCTATTGCAAGTGTGTCCTTTCTGGGTGGGGAGATCAACACTGCACACTATACTCCCAGCTGTGGTCTAGGATAGTGATGCAACCAAATTGTTCAAAGATACTTGAGCTCATTAGAAATAGTCGAATAGCTCAGTTCCTGAAAAAAAGGTGGATTGTTCTAAAGACTTTTACCCACTTGTGTTTCAATTGTGAAGATGACAGCAGTAAACGTTCCTGATAAAAATAAACGTGCGTCAATCTGCAAACGTTCATATGACAAATAAAAACCAACATTAATCAAATTTTGAGGGACAACATGAGTCCAAGGGGGAATCACATGGCCACATCAAAGAGCTCGGTGTATATCCATGTTGTCAGAAATGCGGTTCATTGACGTACTAACTGGAGAATGGGAAGAATGATTGACAGCTCAGGGTTCCGGATATTAGCTGCTAGAAGGTACATGTGAGGGTGCAGCTAATTCGGGATGTCTGTCACTCATCCTAACTCTGACTACTGAGACTGTCATAGTGCACTGCTGTGATGAGTGGCCAGTCAAGAGCAAATTCTTCAGAAGCACATCTTCAACCACAATCTAAAGATGTGCAGGTTAGGTGAAATGGTCGTGCTAAATTGCCCATAGTGTTCAGGGATGTATAGGCTAGGTGCATAAGTTAGGGGGAAATGCAGAGTAATAGGGTAGGGGAATTGGTCTGGGTGGGTTACTCTTCAGAGGGTCAGTGTGGACTTGTTGGGCCAAATGGCCTATTTCCACACTGTAGGGAATCTAGTTCTAATTCAAAAAAATTAAGATAGAAATAAACCTTGATCTGGTGGAGCAGAGGAACCAGTATGAGGGTCTCCATAAGCTGCTCCCTATTGTGGTGGTACTGAAAG
Source organism: Chiloscyllium plagiosum (assembly GCF_037043375.1). Classification (NCBI taxonomy): domain Eukaryota; kingdom Metazoa; phylum Chordata; class Chondrichthyes; order Orectolobiformes; family Hemiscylliidae; genus Chiloscyllium; species Chiloscyllium plagiosum. The sequence goes on along the minus strand of NW_028270162.1, from coordinate 46,385,544 downwards.
GCCATGATACTGCCTTGGCATGTGGTAGAGGTCACAGTTTTAGGAAGTACTGTCGGAAGAGCCTTGCTGAGTTGCTGTGGTGCATCGGGAGGGCAGTGTGGATGGTGCTGCTACCACCATACAACAGTCCGGCAGGGCCTATGAGCGATCTCCTAAAATCAGGCCCCATTGCCAGGCTGGAGAGGAGAGGCTGCCGCATTCTACATTCAGGCCTGTGACAACGTGGAGTAGATTCCCTTGTGCACCTTTGATAGTGACCGGCCTGCGAATAATTTCCATAAATCCAGCTATCAGTTTTGTCCTGTCTGCTCTCTCTCCTCGAGCCTCACCCTCTGGGAGCTGGCTAACCTCCTGTCCTTGCCCCTAGCCTTGCTGCAGCCCATTCATTCCCAGTTACTCACCACAGGCTGAGTTTAATTTTTGTTCACTGGATGTGGACATCAGTGGCATTGCACGGTGGCAGTGGGCGGCAAGGTGGCACAGTGGTTAGCACTGCTGTCTCACAGCGCCAGAGACCCGGGTTCAACTCCCGCCTCAGGTGACAGTTTGAATGTTTGCACATTCTCCCTGTGTCTGCGTTGGTTTCTTCTGGGTGCTCCGGTTTCCTCCCACAGTCCTTTGAGCATCTGCAGCAGACAGCACTGCACCTTCCCTTTTAACTCCTGTGGCCTCTCACAGACCTTGGCCCCTCCTGAGCTTACAATCATTCAGCATTGTGTTAACCACTGGCCTGTGAACCTCAATCAAGGGGATGAGCAGACAGTGCAAAGTTTACATGCTGCCCCCGTGTGGTGTGGTGTAATTACAATATCACTAACTCACCAATGGGCTTTATCGAACCTTTCCCCATGTTGTGTTCAAGGAGGGTTGAAGGGCTGAAGGAGTTCATAGAAATGGGTAAGGATCAGGAAGGATTTGAAAACAAGAAAGTGATTCTTAAATTGGAGGTGTGGTGATCCAGAAAGCAATGTCGGTTAGTGAGCACGTAGTGATTGATAATGCTCTGAGTTAGCCTGTCTGAAACAACACTAACTGAAACAATAACTTTAATTGCAGCATTTTGCTGGCTGTGGGAATTACAATGCCCTACTTTTAACCTCACATCAGAAAATAAACAAACACAATACTTTTAGTGCCCAATGTTTACAGCCTGTTATCTTGTATGTAAATAATGTAGCTCCAAAACTAACTTCAATGCAGAGACAGGGTGTGGTATTTTTGGTGGATTTATAGATCCGGGCTCCTGGATTCTATTTTAAGGGCTCTGTTAATAATAGGAGATGAGGTGAATTGATTTTCTTTGGAATTTTGTGCACCATCGCAGCTGCTGTGGTGGAATTTATCACAGTCCTCAAACTGTGAGCAGAGTTTTCAGAGCAAGATGTTGCATAGGAGAGGGGGCTATAAACTCCCCAGTGGGATGGGAGTGTCGGGCAGATAGGTTCTTGGGAGGCTTTCAAACTGTCTATGAAGTCTCGATCTCAACTCTGCGACTCTTTTTTGCCAGTCATGAGCGATTGGGAAACACCACATGCTGAAGTGTATGTCTGGCAGGAAATGGTTGTTTGGCAGGAAGTGGATAAACTAAGGTGAGTCTGGAAGATTAAATATGCAGAAAGAAATACAATTCCAAATTAACATATAACAAATGCAAATGTAATGGGGACCTAACACTTTGGTTGCACAACTTCCTGGAGGTTACACTGCTCCCTAGATCCAGCAACACCATTTCCTCCTTTCCAATACCTTTAGAACAAACAAAAATATTCAAAGCAAGAAAATAAAGGACACAAGTTTCTTTTATAAACAGCTGTCCAATTGGGAGAACCCTTTCCCGAGATATCTCAAAGCACTGCAGAAGGAATGACCCCTTGAATGACCATCATTTTCCCTGTCAGAAACTTCAGGAGAGAGACATTACAAATACCATTTATAAAGCAGCAAAATGAAGATTTTATGTTAGTTCAGAGGATTTGGTACTCGCTTATATCAGGTCTTGCCATTTACAATTGCCACCAAGTAGTTTTTATCAGCTAGAATAGTATCCAGTCTGGTACATAGTGAGAGTCAGATACACAAACGTATGCAGGAATGAGCTCTCTGATTATAGTGACACAGAGAATTGCCTCTTGGCATCCAGCTTATTGTTGCATGTAATCTAAATCTGAAGCAGCTGCATTTGCAAGTGACACAAAATGGGGTCATGTACTGTGTACATTTGCAGAAATAATGCTCCAGGCTCCGTTGAACCTCCTTAATGTCTACCCCGCATAATCTGCCACGGTGACTGGATAAGTCTCACACCTATATGATTCTCCAGTCACCAAATCTGGCCATATTTCTTCAGTTTTCATCACATCACCTCCCACCCACAACTGCCCCACCCAGTCAAATAGCCTGTTGCCTCATTTCTAGTGTTTTCACTAGAAAATCAACAACAGCGCTTAAATAAATTAAGACTCATTTAAGTGTTGGAAAGATCAAAGTTGTTGATGACCCGAATGTTATTCTCCAGCAGCCATCTCGATCTGCCCCCAAGCCCCTGTCCTGACCTCTCTCATACACTCATCGATGCCTTAGCGCCCTGCATGACCCTAAATTGAGCTCTTGACCTCATCACCCATCACCACCACCACCACCAAGATTGAGTATTTTCACCCATCTCACCCCACGACACCTCTTCCCTCATTTGTTGTTAAAACCCCCACCAGTGCCTTTGTTGCCTCTGGACCTCAATGGTCTCCCGGTCAGCCTCCAACCTTAAAAACCTGAACCCACCCAAACCTTGCTTCCAATGGAGTCCCATTCCCAATTGCGGCTGCTTCAGATTTGCTAAACTACATTGGGTCAGGCACTGCATTGATTTTAAAATTCTCTAGCATGTTTTCAAATCACCCATCGCCCCAATCTTCCGTATTCCTCCAACCCCTTCTGCACTTTCCCAATTCCCCTGGTTTTAATCACTCCACCATTGGCAAATCTCCCTTCCATTATTTAGGTGTTTACCTCTGGATGTCCTCCTGAATTTGCCACTCTGCTTCTTATCTCTCTTTCCACCTTCTAAGACATTCCCCAAAATCTACTTTATTGACCAAACCAATCAGAATATTGCCTTAATTTGCTTCACATCAAATTTTGAAAGTGTCTTTGAATATTGTGCTGTATAAAAGGTGCTATGTAAGTGCAAATTTGTGGTTGTTGCCTGTGCCACTGAGGGCTATCATCAGAAAAGCTAATTGTTGCAACATGTAATTGAACTGGTTCAGAATAGGGTTTAATTATGTTTTTAAGAAGATGACTTTTTTTTTAAAGCACTTATTTGGTGGTGACAAAGTTCTGTTTATTTTTAGCCTGGAAAAGGGAATTAATATTTGTGACAATATACAAACTGACAAAACCTTCTTTGACCCATAATTGATGATTTTTTTAAAAAATATGAATTCTTTGTATGAACTTGGGCAGCTTTAAAAAGGTGTAACTCACCTGGAAAGTAATCTACCTTGTAGAAATGTTCCCTGCTAACTGATTGAATTAGAATTAGAATTAGCTACATTTTCATATGATTTCAGTAAAACATTTCTAAGGGTGACACAGTGGTTAGCACTGCTGCCTCATAGCACAAGGGACTCAGGTTTAATTCCACCTTGGGTGAAGAGTTATTGGGATGAGGGAGTTGGGTCTTGGGAGGGACTGTATGGACCCGATGGATCAAATGGCCTGCTTCCAAGAAAGTGCCATCTTAGGTACAGCTTCTTAAGTCCAAATGCTTAGCGATAAAAATGGGAAAGATTTAACGTACTGAATTTAAATTGACGTCCTACACATTTCACGTCTATGTTTATTGCAGAGCAGAGTGTATACAGCGAGGCGTTTCCCCATCACAAGCCCATGGCCTGGGCTCTAACCTTGTGACCGAGGTGCGGGTATACAACTGGTTTGCGAACCGTAGGAAAGAAGAGGCTTTTCGTCACAAGTTAGCAATGGATGCGTATGGCACTCAGCAACCCCACACAGTAACCCCGGTGACACCCCATAGTAACTCGCCCATGCAACCAAGTGCCTTGTCGCCCAGTAAATTGCAAGGTAAGGCTCAAACTGTTCAATATTTCTCATTTTACAGCATAGCAGTGGAACATTGTTTCAGATACCCATTGTGGGACATTCAACTTAAATAAGGCCGAGCACACTGGACCACAAATTGAGTTGCCTAGAAGGTATAAAGTCAAAGAACACACTTTTGATACACAACACGTTAGTCGCCGTCAACAACAAAAACAGAAGTTGCTGTAAAACCTCCGCAGGTCAAGCAGCTTCCGTGCAGAGAAAGCAGAATTTATGTGACCCGTCTTAAGAACTGTTTTGCTATATAAACTGTTACGTGGCTACAGTACCACAGACTCACACTACAGTCTGGGTTCTGTGGGATTACTAATGTTACTGACCATTAGACACGTGGCTGATTAACTGCAAAACTCCTTTACACAGTGACTGAAGACACTGGTACCTTTAAATTGGAATGTCACAATTTAACTGTGCAAGGTAACTATAACTGAAAACACTTCCCGCGTGGTCTGGAATCTCTACCACAATACATTCAGTCATGGGTCTGGTGTCTGACAATCAGGAGACTTTGGACCGATGCCTGTTTTGAAAGGAGCTACAAGTCTCTTCAGAAGTACATAAACCAAGATCCTCTGTTCAAGCCTGAAGTGCAGTGTTCTAATCCATGACCAGGCAGCTCACTTACTTTAGACCCGTCATCTATTACCAGCATTTCAGTGCTGACAAGCTGTTGTGCACTGATTTGACAACCAATTAATAACCATAATGCTTTTAAAGCTTTTTATCAATTACTTAATGAGCACTAAAGGTTTGAAGTAGGTCAGTAAGTGATGGGTAGACAGCATTTTAGCAATCGTAATGCCCAATATATTGGCTGTGGAATGTGTTACAAACCTCACTGGCCTGCATTTTGCATACTTTTCCATTTGGGTAAAAGTGGGATGTTTCCCACTGGCTCTCTGATCTCTATTCCAGGATTTTTCCACAGGAACTGGAGCAGAGTGGCAGATTCCCATTCAGTGTTAATGACAAAAACAGATCACCCAGTAATTTTGATCGCTAGTGCCACACTTTTGATACACAACACGTTAGTCGCCGTCAACAACAAAAACAGAAGTTGCTGTAAAACCTCCGCAGGTCAAGCAGCTTCCGTGCAGAGAAAGCAGAATTTATGTGACCCGTCTTAAGATCGCTATGACCCTGCTTTGTCATAGGGTAATGTGAAAAGAGATCAATCTTGGGATAACCCCATTTATACATCTGCCCTGATGTGAAACCAGGCAGCTGTTAAGTTGTCGCCTTTGCATTATTGTCCAACATTCGGATGACCACACTGCCAGCTTTGTGAAGGCAGTCAAATGTAAAACATACCTCGTTGGATGGCATCGTCCACCACTGAGAGTTTCAGCCTCTAGGCTCTGATTCACTGAATTTTCTGATCTATCCAATGCTTATTCTTTAATTGATCTCTTGCTGAGTTTATGGTGCGAGGCTTGTATTTTTTCTATTTTGCAACTAAACTGCCGAAGGCTGTGTTTTGGGAGATCAACGAGCATTTTGTGAATTGGAGGAACACGTTGAGAGAGAGGAAGTAAATTGCATGGGGAGGAACAGCAAGGAGTGATGGGGGGAGTGCGGCAGTCTGTCATTTTAGGAAGGGGCAGAGTGGCAGTAACGTAAAGGACAGATTTCGCCTGGCACCAGACTTCAGACTTCTTGTGCTTGGCCTGGCAACATCGCCATCCCAACCATTCTCCTTTAGTGAGTCAGAGGTAACCAGTTAGACTGTTCCCCTTAAAATTGCTGAGCAAGTTGACAACAAGGAACCCTTCCATTTTGTCCCATGTTGAGCTCCTGGTCACCATGGTAAAATTCAGTCAGGCTTTCTGTCAGTGCACTGGGCCTAAACTAGAGTGTGTTTGTCCCACCTGTGTGCTTTACCCAATACAGCAATGCTCATTTCATTTCCTGTAAAATAAGAAACTGGATGTAGATATTGTGATATTGAAGAATCCACCAGACAATTATTAAAGTTATAATGTAGAAACATTTCATTTCTCAGACAAATAAATGACTGGGTCAGTCAAAGCCATTGGATTACTACAAGAGGAGTGTGCTTCCATAGAGTGTCATGCATCAAGTGGTCCAATGTGCAGTGGAGCCTGAGATCTTTATACCCTTAAGTCATGTGACATAGTGGGTAGGAGAAAATAAGGACTGCACATTCTGGAGATCAGAGTTGAAGAGTGTGGGGCTGGATAAACACAGCCGATCAGGCAGCATCTGAAAAGCAGGAGAATCAACATTTTGAGCATAAGCTCTTCATCAGGAAGATCATAGTGAAGAGCTTATGCTTGAAATGTCAGTTCTCCTGCTCCTCAATGCTGCCTGACCGGCTGTGCTTTTCCAGCACCACACTCTTCGATATGTCTCTTAAACATGAGGCTGAGAGTGATGCGTGTATGGAATGAGCTGCCCGAGGAAGTGGTGGAGGCTGGTACAATTACCTTTAAAAGACATCTAGACAGGTAAATGAATAGGAAGGGTTTAGAGGGATATGGGCCAAATGCTGGCAAATGGGACTAGATTAGGCTAGGATATCTGGTCAGTATGGATGGGTTAGACTGAAGGGTCTGTTTCCGTGCTCTGTGATTCTATGACATCACTCCAGATCTAGTTGTACTGACCAAGAAGACCAGTTGCTATATTCTGATGGTGGTTAATACACAAAAGGGCATGGTGGTTAATACACAAAGTAAAATCAGTGACCCACTCAGTTCCAACTCTCATTGTGCAACACTTCAACCAGAGCTTCTCGTAGATATTTTTAAAAAATTGTGTTTGATTCTGAATCAAGCTGACGATGAACAGCAGACCAGAGTGAACCAGTGGAGGATTAGAGAGGGGGTTTTGGTCACATCTGCTTTTCTCCGTTTTCTCTGTGGAAATCTGTCACAGATAAAACTCAATAGACTCGATAAAAGATCCATTCGGCCACTGTTCCTCTTTCCCATCATGTGCCCTCTTCTGCTAAAGCAACCCTGTCATTTTTGTAAGCTTACTTTAAATGGAAAGCAATTTTATTCATCATTTATTTCTGAATCCAGTAAACACCGTATATCCATCCTTATTGGCCATGTTTACTAACTTCTTATAACAATCCTATCTGATGGTCTGCTCAACAGCTTGAGAATGTAGTATTCATTGCAGACAAATGCCACACCTGATCACATATCAATTCTAACCTTTCGTAGGACTATCTCTACAGATTTTGTTTGCAATTATTTGTGATTAGGCACATATCCAATATTTGTAAAATGCATTGGGTCATTTTTATATTTAAATATAGCTATCTTAATAATGTGATGGAAAATGCCATTGTACTTTGAACACTCAATCCTACATACTTCAGTAACTAAAGCCAACTCTATATCGAACTGAAACGCTTTTCGCTGGGCGATTTTTAACCATATTTCTACCGGATGAAACACAATGGGAAGATCAGTTCGCGTCAGGTTAATAAAAGTAGCAATTTGCTTTCAATGCATGTTGTGGATCTCCAGCCAACCATCAGCATTCCCTCTAATTTTCTTTCCAACTGAAGCCAGAAATCAATGCTGCAGTTTTGGAGCGTGGAACCTGGGAGAGGGCTGCAACCTCGCAGCTTAGAGCAAACGTTTCTAATCAGGCTGCCATTCCAAATTACTGAGAGAAATCGCAAGCTGCTAAATAACGATACTGGAAATCCTTCCTCAGTTTATTCATCTGTCCTTTGAACAACAAAAAATTTCACTCAATGTAGTGACCTTGGGATCTCCCTTTGAGCCCATATATGGTCTGCTTGGTCTCATCTCTTTTTACAGTTATCTTGCCTCCTCTTGAAAGGGTTCAGAAAAGATTTACAAGGATGTTGCCAGGGTTGGAGGATTTCAGCTCGGGGGTGGGGGGGTGGGGGGGTGTTGAATAGGCTGGGGCTGTTTTCCCTGGAGCGTCGGAGGCTGAGGGGTGACCATATAGAGGTTTATAAAATCATGAAGGGCATGGATAAGGCAAATAGACAAAGTCTCTTCCCTGAGTGGGGGGGGGGGGGGAGTCCAGAACTAGGGGGCATAGGTTTAGGGCGAGAGAGGAAAGATATAAAAGAGACCTAAGGGGCAACCTTTTCACGCAGAGGGTGGTACGTGTATGGAATGAGCTGCCAGAGCAAGTGATGGAGGCTGGTTCAATTGCAACATTTAAGAGGCATTTGGATGGGTATATGAATAGGAAGGGTTTGGAGAGATATGGGCCGGGTGCTGGCAGGTGGGACTAGATTGTGTTGAGATATCTGGTTGGCATGGACGGCTTGGACCGAAGGGTCTGTTTCTGTGCTGTACATCTCTATGACTCTCTCTAAATGTATTGATTGCCTCGTTCCTGGCTCACCCTCTGACATCTTATAGCAATGGACTGTTATCACAAAGAGGCTTTGATCATGATTCCTGACAGACCTTTGGAGGTCATGCTCAATACTGAAATCCTATTAGCATGGCCCCTGCACAAGAATGACATGCAAATTCGTGAAGCGTTCCATATTGGAGCAGCACAGTGGCTCAGTGTTTAGCACCGCTGCCTCACAGCGCCAGGGACTTGGGTTTGAATACAGCTTCGGGTGACTGTCTGTGTGAGGTTTGCACATTCTCCCCCTGTCTGCGTGGGTTTCCTGTGGGTGCTCTGGTTTCCTCCAACAATTCAAAGATGTGTAGGTTAGGTGATTTGGTCATTTGTTCAGGGAAGTGTAGGTTAAGTGCATTAGTCAGGGGTAATGTAGACTAATAGGGTAGGGAAATGGGTCTATGTGGGTTAGTCTTCAGAGAGTCAGTGTGGATTCATTGGGTCACACTGTAGGGATTCTGTGATATACTATACTATCCATTGAGATGCACGTCCCGGTAAGGAGTTACTGCATATTTGTTGTGGAGCGATAAACCTTGAACAGCTCTCTTCTCTGGAGACCCAGAAACACTGAGGCCAATTTTAGAATTCCTGCCACTACTTTAGCTGGATTCAGTGAGCAACACAGACTGGGAATTGAATTTAAGGACCTGTTTTCTGCTGTGTATGGCTCTGAATGTCCTGAAACAGCACATTTTGCTAAAATATAGGCTGAGTTGTGCTGAAATTTCTTGTAAATCTCATTAACAAACACCTCAATGTAAAAACCTGTTAAACAGCTGAAGCCCAAGGAAGGCGCTGAACTGATGCTGTATCTTACCTTGAAGTTTTTGTCTTTCTATATATATAGCCTCAAACCCATTGATCCATTGTTTACATGTCTTCAGGTTTACCAGCCTGGCAATGAGTCAGTATTGCAGCATTTTATAGGCAGAAAATGAAAAACAAAGTATCCAATATTATAGGCCACATATACACATACCCACTCTGTGCGGTTAGTGCATCATTTGCCATACTGCTCAAGTCTAAATGATAGAGATTTTAAAAAACTGCAGATGCTGGAATCCAAAGTAGACAGGCAGGAGGCTGGAAGAACACAGCAAGCCAGGCAGCATCAGGAGGTAGAGAAGTCAACGTTTCGGATGTAACGTGAAGAAGGGTTACACCCGAAACGTCAACTTCTGCACCTCCTGATTGCTGCCAACTTGCTGTATTCTTCCAGCCTCTTGCCGGTCTACCCAAATCTAAGCCATAAGCATCCAAAGCTCATACCAGAAATGGGCTTTAGACCATCTGGAAATGAAAACCTAAAGCCTGCTTCAGGTCCTCCTTGTTTGAGATTGGGAAACCCAGTCTGTGTCAGCAGTCGCCCTCCTATTCACCCTGAGGAGGTTTAAGAAAATGCAGTCGTGGAAATGTTTCCTGTTTCTAATGCAAATCTTTCTGTTCTCATTAAAAAGTCTTCATAAATGCATTTGGGCTTCATTGAGAGTAATAGTATGTTGCAACGTAAGCCAACCATATTTTCACGGAGAAAGTGAGGACTGCAGATGCTGGAGATCACAGCTGAAAATGTATTGCTGGAAAAGCACAGCAGGTCAGGCAGCATCCAAGGAACAGGAGAATCGACGTTTCGGGCATAAGAACCATATTTTCACAACTGCATGATAAAATGAGCCTGGGGAATTCTCTTTCATATAATGGAGGATGGGACTTAGTCATTTTCATCAGCCTGTTTGGATGTGTTATGCTGGATCTCTGGGGCAGGTGGGAAATGAACCCAAACCTCTGGTCTCGAGGCAGGGACATTACCACTGCAATTCAAGACGCTCAAGGATTGAGTACATATTCTCTAATCAACCTATTCAGAGATATTATTACACACTTCAGGATAAGGTGGGTCCTGGCGTAGAGGGAGGGATACTGCAAGAGCCTGGTACTAACGATCATGCTTCAATCCAAAGATATTTTTGAATCAACCTCTTCAGAGAAGCAGTCAAGTGATGAGTTAGCTCAGCAGGGAAGCAAAACACTGTGGATGCTCGGAATCTGACATTTAAAATTGGTATTACTTGAAATACTCAGCTGTTCTGTGAAGTCAGAGACATGCTTCAAGTCACAGACCTAGGTGAGTTGGAAATGTAACAGGTTTTAAACGGGTGGCGAGGAGGGGAGAAACCAAAAGGAAGGTGTCTGAAAGAGCAGAAGAGTAGACTGATTCAGTAACAAAAGGGCCGATGGTCCGTGGTGACCGTGGATGGTGATGGGACAAGTAAAGAAACAAAAGCTGTGTCTGCAGAGGTCAAAATGGGAAATACAATTCATTATCACTTGTGGCTGTCTCTGAAAATGGGAGCAATGGTTAAGATCAGGGATTGTTGAACTTAATGTTGAGTTTGGGAGATTTCAACAGAGATGAACATCCATTGAGTTTTATTGGAATGCCGTAGGAGGCTGAAGACAGAGAGATCATGGTGAGATTAGGTCAGAGAATTAATGTTTCAAGTGATGTTTGAGAACCGCTGAGATATTTGTATCATCGATAGTCACAGGTGAGGTGCTGGAAGACTGGAGGTTGGCAAACGTGGTGCCACTGTTCAAGAAGGGTGGTAAGGACAAACCAGGGAACTATAGACCAGTGAGCCTGACCTCTGTGGTGGACAAGTTGTTGGAGGGAATCCTGAGGGACAGGATGTACATGTATTTGGAAAGGCAAGGACTGATTAGGGATAGTCAACATGGCTTTGTGCATGGGAAATCATGTCTCACAAACTTGATTGAGTTTTTTGAAGCAGTAACAAACTGATTGATGAGGGCAGAGCGGTAGATGTGATCTCTTTGGACTTCAGTAAGGGGTTCGACAAGGTTCCCCATGGGAGACTGATTAGCAAGGTTAGATCTCATGGAATACAGGGAGAACTAGCCATTTGGATACCGAACTGGCTCAAAGGTAGAAGACAGAGGGTGGTGGTGGAGGGTTGTTTTTCAGACTGGAGGCCTGTGACCAGTGGAGTGCCACAACGATCAGTGCTGGGTCCTTTACTTTTTGTCATTTATATAAATGATTTGGATGCGAGCATATGAGGTACAGTTAGTAAGTTTGCAGATTACACCAAAATTGGAGGTGTAGTTTACAGCGAAGAGGGTTACCTCAGATTACAACAGGATCTTGATCAGATGGGCCAATGGGCTGAGAAGTGACAGATGGAGTTTAATTCAGATAAATGCGAGGTGCTGCATTTTGGGAAAGCAAATCTTAGCAGGACTTATACACTTAATGGTAAGGTCCTAGGGAGTGTTGCTGAACAAAGAGACCTTGGAGTGCAGGTTCATAGCTCCTTGAAAGTGGAGTCACAGATAGATAAGATAGTGAAGAAGGCGTTTGGTATGCTTTCCTTTATTGGTCAGAGTATTGAGTACAGGAGTTGGGAGGTCATGTTGCGGCTGTACAGGACATTGGTTAGGCCACTGTTGGAATATTGCGTGCAATTCTGGTCTCCTTCCTAATGGAAAGATGTTGTGAAACTTGAAATGGTTCAGAAAAGATTTACAAGGATGTTGCTAGGGTTGGAGGATTTGAGCTATAGGGAGAGGCTGAACAGGCTGGAGCAGTTTTCCCTGGAGCTTTGGAGGCTGAGGGGTGACCTTATAGAGCTTTACAAAATTATGAGGGGCATGGATAGGATAAATCGGCAAAGTCTTTTGCCTGGAGTCAGGGAGTCCAAAACTAGAGGGCATGGGTTTAGGGTGAGAGGGGAAAGATAGAGACCTAAGGGGAAACGTTTTCACACAGAGGGTGGTACGTGTATGTAATGAGCTGCCAGAGGAAGTGGTGCAGGCTGTACAATTGCAACATTTAAAAGGTATTTGAATGGGTATATGGATAGGAAGGGTTTGGAGGGATATGGGCCGGGTGCTGGCAAGTGGGACTAGATTGGGTCGGCATGGACGAGTTGGATCGAAGGGTCTGTTTCCATGCTGTACATCTCTATGACTCTATGACTCTAACTGAACAGAGGTATTCTTCAAAACAGTCACCCAATCTCCCTTGGCCTCTCCAGTATGTCTGACTTATCCCAGTTCTGCTGCACACACAAATAGCTGACACTGAAGTGAAACACTTTGGTGAGATATTAAGTACCACGTTTGGCCTACAGCACAGAAACAGCCCATTCAGCTCGACTTGTCTACACACAAGTTCCCAACATGGTTCCTTGTCTCACTCTCCAGCATATCCATCTTTTCAAAAACAAATGACTGTGGACAATGGAAATCTGGAACAAAGACAAAGTGCTGGAGTAACTCAGCAGGGTCTGTGAGCAGAATCAATGTTTCAAATTCAGTATGATTCTTCTTCAGCCTCTATCCATATTCAACTGTTCCTTACTTATCTAAGTAACAACATGGTGGCTAAGTGGTTTACACTGCTGCCACACAGCATGAAGGACCCAGGTTCAATTCCAGCTTTGGCTGACTGTCTGTGTGGAGCTTGCACATTCTACATGTGTCTGTGTGGGATACTCTGCGGGGAGTTGATGCAGACTCAATGGGTTGAATGGCCTGTATCTGCACTGCAGTGATTCTATGACCTTCTCCATAAATATATCTGCCATTTAGCTCCACTATTCTTTATGATAGCAATATTTGCCAAATCTTTATCACAGTTTTGGGTCTCTCCTGAATTTCCTATTGAATTTATTGTGCTTATATATGTTTATGAGCCTTAATTTGGGATCCACCCCCTCACAAGTGAAAGTTTCTTTTCTGCTCTTTCTCACTGACTAAACAACCATCTTCAGTGATTCACCAAGATGGTGGCAGCATCAAGGAAGGCAGAGCAGGACAGAGGAGAAATCAGCCTCTGACAGAAATGAGGAGGAGGAAAAAGAAGCATATAAACAGGCAGCAAGATTAAAACAGGGTAAAATCAAGGATTGCAGATGCTGGAAACGGGTCTAGAATAGAGTGGTGCTGGAAAAGCACAGCAGGTCAGGCAGCAACCGAGGAGCAGGAAGATTGACGTTTCGGGCAAAAGCCCTTCATCAGGAATAGAGGCAGGGTGCCTGCAGAGTGGAGAGACTCACTGAGATTCTTGTAGAGAGAGGAGGAAAACTTCTTCGAGGCAGGCATCCTTGCAAGAGGATTCGCAGTAGGGTTAAAATCAACGAGGTAAAAACAAGAACTGCAGATTCTGGAAACCAGAGTCTAGATTAGAGTGGTGCTGGAAAAGCACAGCAGGTCAGGCAGCATCCGAGGAGCAGGAAAATCTCTCCACTCTGCAGGTACCCTGCCTCTATTCCTGATGAAGGACTTTTGCCCGAAAAATCGATTTTCCTGCTCCTCGGATGCTGCCTGACCTGCTGTGCTTTTCCAGCACCACTCTAATCTAGACTCTGGTTTCCAGAATCTGCAGTTCTTGTTTTTAACCTCGTTGATTTTAACCCTACTGCAAATCCTCTTGCAAGGATGCCTGCCTCGAAGAAGTTTTCCTCCTCTCTCTACAAGAATCTCAGTGAGTCTCTCTCTCTCACTGCAAACCCCAGGTCATCTCCTCTGCCCTGAAGCTCTTACTCTATGCTATTTTCTCCCTATCCCTACCCTCTCCTCTCATTTATCTCTCCACTTTGCAGGCACCCTGCCTCCATTCCTGATGAAGAGCTTTTGCCTGAAACGTTGATTTTCCTGCTCCTCAGATGCTGCCTGACCTGCTGTGCTTTTCCAACACCACTCTAATCCAGAGCAAGATTAAAACAGGCGAACAAACTTAAACACAAAGGAAGAAGGAAATGGAGTAGTAAAAGAGTGCAGTGGCACATAATATTAACATTAAATTGTGTTGCTTTCAGTAGGTTCTGTTCTCTGCATTGTTGAAGCAGTATTGCATTTACATGCATGGAAACACCAATGTTCAGATCACACACTACAGTGCTAACATTGTGCAATATTTCTGTGCTTTGGGAACTTTGTTAAAATGCCATCCAGATAATTAAAAGCTTATTAATCCACCTTTCATCATTCCTGTAGTCTCCCTTGCAGAGACCTGTATCAATGTTGGCCCTGATTCAGGTGTTACAATAGTTCAGTGCTGTGGGATGATGTTGGTCACAATTACCCATTTACATTAACACTGCTGTGCTCCTCTACCTGCCTTTGCCCTTCTTGGCATTTGACAAATTCCATATCATTTTTTCAACTTCCTCGAAGTAAGTAATTTTCTAAATTTTATTTCACATTAATGTAAAGTGTGGGCTTACTTGATATTGTGGGATGGTGCATATACGAATTCAGATGCGACGGCTGATTAATTAGCTTCAGAATTGGAAAACTGGATTTTCTTTCTAATTGTCAAGGTCTGTTGCACAGTGATACCAAAAATCCCATCCTTATTGCTTACACTATTAGTAACTGTTCGTTTTTATTGAGTCAGCCTGTGTTAGTAGATAAAAATGTACTGTGTGTGTGTGCTATTTTAAATTTACAGCGTATTTAATCAGGGGACTGAGTAATGAAATAGGTTAGGCACTGGCCTGTCATCTTTGGAACTGGCTGAGGATAAAAGCCTCTTCTGTCTGTCAGCTATAGGAATCCTGTGTGAAATGTATTTGAGCAGTCTGAGCCCAATTGTTGATGTCTCAAAATTGATGCTTTTGTTCAGAAGGAGTGAAGGGTCGTTACGGCCATAAATACATCACTGTTACAGAAGGTGTGCTTCAAAAGAAACATTACTTTTCATCAGTGCTTGAAATTAATAATTTTTGATAATCCAATGCATTTGCACATTATTTAAAAATATTACAACTGACAGACAAAGAGATTTATTTTGAAATTGAACCCAACCTTTCCACTGGGGAAATATGGTGAGATCAGCTGCAATTCCACTTTTAAATATTCCCTTAATTTTGTTCAACATTGACGTCCACAAATCATAGAATCCCTACAGTGTGGAAGCAGGCCATTCAGCCCATCAAGTCTACACCAAACCTCTGAAGGGCATCCCACCCAGACCCACCCCATCCCCGTAACCCCACATTTCCCATGGCTAATCCACCTAACCTGCACATCCCTGTGACACTATGGGCAATTTAGCATAGCCAGTTCATCCAAGCACAGTTTTGGACTGTGGGAGGAAATCCACGCAGACATGGAGAGAATGTGCAAACTCCACACAGACAGACAGCCGCCTGAACCAAGGTCCTTGGCGCTTTCAGGCAGCAGTGCTAACCACTGAGCCACCATGATCATGTGAGGTGCCAATGAGTTAGTTTAAAATTATTTCCAAAGTTTCAAACATGAAGACACCTTACAAGCTCAGATTTCACATGACATGTAGGTCAATCTTGGGAGGATTATCCAATTTTTTTTTTTAACTGAAGGACATGAGTGAACCAGTTAGACATTCAGAATGACCCAATGTCTTCATGATCACTTTTAATGTCAGTGTCAAACTTTTGCCAATTAATTTCATTGATAATTTCTTCCTTAAATGATATGAGTAAGCTAGCTGGGTATTTATGGCAATGCAAAATTCTTTTTACTAAAAACTGAATTCAAATTCTCAATCTGCATGATGGGATTGACATTCTTTGGTTTAGTCGTCTACTAACAAGCCCATTACGTTAATGTATCTCAGCCACTTTAGCAACCGGGCATATTTGGTGCTGTTGAAGACCGGGGCAGAAATTTTACCCAAAATCAACTAAGTGTCAGTTTTTGGGAGGATTCAATGAAGTGCTTCCTTCTATAAGCTCTAGCAAGTTACGTCACACTATTCCTCTGCGTGAATGCACCCTACCTCAATGGCACTGTCTTCTCACTGGTGGTAGAAGTACTGACCACTGCTGGGACCTTCTGGGTTTCATGCCGTTGGCACAGTACTCAACCAGGCAGTGCCATTCAGAGTGCACTGTTGCTGGATTCTGGAAGACATGGGTAAGCAGGGCAATTGGCACCCGGCTTCGCCAGCTGGGACTTCGATGCTTTGATGGAAAGGAAAGTCGTCCTCTTTCCTTAGGAGCAGGAGGGAAGGCAGTCGCACCAACTCTGCCATTTTAGGCTGAAATTGCCAGCAAAGTGCCATTAAAACAAAGGGCGGCATGGTGGCCCAGTGGTTAGCACTGCAGCCTCACAGTGTCAGGGACCTGAGTTCGATTCCAGCCTCGGGTGACTGTCTGTCTGTGTGGAGTTTGCACATTCTCCCTGTGTCTGCGTGGGTTTCCTCCCACAATCCAAAGATGTGCAGGTTAGGTGAATTGGCCATGCTAAATTGTCCAGGGAGGTGTAGGCTAGGTGCATTAGTCAGGGGTAAATATAGGACAATAGGGTAGGGGAATGGGTCTGGGTGGGTTACTCTTCTGAGTGTAGGTGTGGACTTGTTGGGCCAAAGGGCCTGTTTCCGTACTGTAGGGATTCTATGATTCTGAAAGGGTCACTGTGCCGTTGACAGCCTGGAGGAACATCCAACAACATGGGAAGATGAATAATGACCTTCTCCACCCTGGCACTGTAAGGACCATCAGATGCGCTCTGCTGCTTCATGTTCACTCTACTTCTCACCAAGGCTAACATCTGTTGCACTACTGCATGCAGCATCTTCCAATTATTGTGGCCCCACCACCCCAGGCCACAAAGCCTTCCTGCCCTCTGCACCCATTTGGGGCATTTTGCCAACTCTCTCTCACCAGCACACACAGCTGTGCCAGCCACTTTCATCTCACTCAGTCCCTGTCCTTGCATCATGGAATCCCTACAATGCAGATAGTGACCATTCAGCCTATTGAGTCACCCTGAACCTCCACACTGCATCCCAACTGTTCCAGGAGAAAACAGCCCACAATAGCACAGAAAGGACCAAGGTGGGTGGTGTTGAGCCTGACATTCATCTCTTCTCTGTCTCGAGGAGAGAATCCTTGCCTTAGCTGCAGAGGGCTGTGACCCCTCATGTAGAACCTAGCGTCACCACATGTCCTGACAGGCAAACACATCATTGATGCATAAGGCAGCACAGTAGTTCAGTGGTTAGCACTGCTGCCTCAGAACACCAGGCACCTGGTGGATTCGATTCCACCCTTGGGCGACTGTCTGTGTGGACATTGCACGCCCTCCCCATATCCATCCATGTGCTCTGGTCTCTTCCCACAGTTAAAGATGTGCAGGTTAGGTGGATCATCCATGGGATTACAGGGATGATGTGGGTCTGGGTGGGATGCTCTTTGGAGGGTTGGAATGGACTTGATGGGCCGAATGGTCTGCTTCCATACTGTAGGGCTTCCATGATCTCTACAGCTGGTTGGGGATGAAAAGCCATGGGGTGCTGGCACTTGGAGGGCTGCCAGAGACAAAGCACCTACTCGGCCCCAGTCAGGAAGGGATCTGGTAGTGGTCCAGCACACGTGATGCTCCCTGGGTGTGTGCACCGTCCTGCACTCCATCACTGTCACCACTGGCGTCAGGTGGAACTCACTCCAGGTGCCTCTTTCCTTACAAGGTGATGGGGCACCCAGCCAGAAGAGGAACCCCTTACAGGCCCCTAACTGTCTCCTCTGAGGACACCCCAGAGGTGCATTGGCTTCCACCTCCACTCCATCTGCTACCCTCTACCCTGTGGGATTTCCAGCTGAGCTGGGGGGAAAAGCATGCATTTGGGCAGGACATTTGGCCTCTAATTGCCCTGCCCAAAACTCGAAAACCAACAGATCCCACTGAGGCTGGCTCTTTTGACCCACCAATGACTCCTCCAAACTTTCATGTTCCTTTATGCATTGCAAATGACCTACAATGGACTCCTTAATTTGACTGAGAACTGCTCCCCTTCGACTTTGAGAGATGGTGATTGGGTTGAAGCACATGGAGTGTGTTTGCTGGACATGGTGCTGGTGTGGGATTGACACAGCACGGTACTGTACAGCAATGTATCCCACACCCTTGACGGATCACTACAGAGACAGGCTTCCTGACCTGGTATCTGCACTACAATGCCAGGCAAGGCAGGAATAATGTGGTGTTATAAGTTGTGAATGAGGTGGACAAGACAAGGTAGAGATGCTTTGAGCACCCATCTTTGCGCAAAGTGAGAATAGAATAGAATCTCTACAGTGTGGAAACAGGCCATGTGGCCTAACAAGTCCACACCGACCCTACGAAGAGTATCCCACCCAGACCCATTCCCTATTACTCTACATTTTACCCCTGACTAATACACCTAACCTACACATCCCTGAACACTTTGGGCAATTTAGCACGGGCAATTTAGCACAGCCAATTCACCTGACCTGCACATCTTTGGATTGTGGGAGGAAACCAGAGCACCCAGAGGAAACCCACGCAGATACAAGGAGAATGTGCAAACTCCACACAGACAGTCACCCGAGGCAGGAATCGAACCCGGGTCCCTGGACCGTGAGGCAGCAGTGTTGACCACTGAGTCACCACGCCACCCTGAGTAAGAATGTCAATTAACTGAACTCATTGTAATTTCCCAACTGACTCGCCACTGCCCACATTGTTCCAGGGCTGGAAAGATTCACCCGTATCTTCCCAACGCTTGTCACTCGTGTCAGCACCATATCAGCTATTATGGGTTAGATGCTGAACAACGCTTCCTCCATTCAGGTGCTTTCACGCTGTGTCAGAACAGCACCTTCCTGATTCACCAGTGTGACATTGGTATTTCCTATTCCAGCATGTTAATGTTTGGATGTGGACAACTCTGGCTCAGACAACACTTGTTGCCTGTTCCTAATTGCCCCGTAGAGCAATTAAGAGTCGACCACATTGCTCTGGGTCCAGAGTCACTTAGTGACATGCCAGACCAGATAAGGAAGGCAGATAATCCTTCTCTAAAGGACTGGGTTTTTATGACAATCAACAATGATCTGAACTGTTAGACTTTTATCCCACATTATTGTTGATTTCAAATTTCTGCCATGGTGGGATTTGAATGCATGTCCCCAGAACATTAGTCTGGGGTTCTCCATTATGTTGCCATTTTGATCTCAGCATCTCTGAATTGAAGGTAGCCTGGTATTGCACCAACTGAATAGACATTGCTTAAATTAATGTAATACTTGGCAGCTATTGTACAGTGACTTTCACCCTGGTCTGGAGTCAAACCCATCTCCCAGACATACAAGGTCATAAAGATTGATCCATGACACTCCAAGTTTGACTGATTTTGTAGCTTGTTTTAAAAAATGTAAAAATGTGTGCCTTAAATAAATTGAGAGACAGGTGAGTGCCCAGTGGGAAAGATAACTGAATGTCCAAGCAAAGCCAAACTATTTTCAGTTGCTCAGCCAAGTGACCTTTTCAAATGTTACTAATTACAAACTTGTGCAAACCAAAATCATAGTAAATATGGTTCACTGGATGTTAACATCATGCACGATTACTTGTCCTAATAATTACCTTATTACATTAAAACCAGATATTTACAAGACAACTGGAAATGTGAAGTTTGACATAGCTTAGCACATTCATCCTAGGGTTTAGAGGAAGATTAAGGGTTCTCTATTCAAATAACTCTCTCGAGTGTCCACTCTGTTCTGTAAGATGTATTGTGAATTCTTTTTCTCCCGCTCTCTGATACTCCTTCATTAAACTTTTCTACTTCATCCTAGTCTTAAAAAACCCAGTAAAAGTCTATCTTATTGGTCAAATGTTCAGCTATCTCTCCTGAATTTCCCATCATGTTTCAGCATTAATTCCATCACTTATTGTGTTTATTTACCACTCTCTTTCCCTTGCTATCCCCCATCCCTCTGCAGTTTCCTTTGGGATGTTTACATCTATTCATAAATGCAAATTAATTTTATTCCATATTTGGTGATGGCTAGCAACAGCACAAGAGTGAACACAAAAGTACTCCTTGTTCACCAACCCGATGACAAAGACGCCAAAGATGGACAAGTCTGACATAATTCATTTATTGTGATGTGATTTGAATGTTGTAAATGTTAAATAATGTGGTCAATTACACACCAATTTTCTTAACCCCATCATACTCAGAACTAAAACAACATGCAGTGACCAATATTTGACCCTCAGTATACATCATTGCCACAAGATGTTAATAGAGCTGATGCTTTCTGCACTCACAATAAGTGCTTTTCAACAAATCCCCTAAGTTCTCTTTCCTTTTCTTGTGACAGGTATAAGATACGGGCAGCAAGCTTCCAATGATGTTGTGCCGACATCTGTGAGTCATCAGGGTAACAGCACCATGGTGACAACTCACACTGTACTGCAGCCTGTTTCTCCTCCAGGTCTGGAGCCAAGCCATAGCTTGTTAACGACTGATACCAAACTGGTAAGTATGTCTGGAATTATTGAATCATACTCAATTGCAGAAAATGATGCTGTCAACAAGGAAGTTAAGGTGTGTCTTCACTGCACTTTCATTCCCCAGACTCAGTAATCAAACTTGCTCATATCGTACACATTAAATTGATTAGTTTTTATTTTGGAAAGGCAAACCAGGGAAGGACTTATACAGTTAATGGTAGAGCCCTGGGTGGGGTTGCCGAGCAAAGAGACCTAGGGGTGCAGATGCATAGTTTCTTGAAAGTGGAGTCGCAGATGAACAGGGTGGTGAAGAAGACATTTGGTACATTTGCCTTCATTGGTCAGTGCATTGAGTATAGGAGTTATGATGTCATATTGCGGCTGTACAGGACATTGGTGATACCACTTCTGACATACTGCGCATAATTCTGGTCTCCCTGCTATAGGAAAGCATTTGTTAAACTTGGAAAGGTTCAGAAAAGATTTACAAGAATGTTGCTGTGATTGGAGGTTTGAGCTGCAGGGAGAGGCTGAACAGGCTGGGGCTGTTTTCCCTGGAGCATCGGAGGCTGAGGGATGACCTTATAGAAGTCTATAAAATCACGAGGAGCATGGATAGCTGGGTCTTTTTCTCAGAGGAGGGGAGTCAAAAACTGGAGGGTATAGGTTTACAGTCAGAGGGGAAAGATTTAGAAGGGACCTGAGGGGCAACATTTTCATACAGGTTGGTGTTTCAGATTGTGCAATAGGAGCATCGCACTGCATATTTATAACCATTTATAGAAATCATAGAACTTTACATTTCCAGAAGGAGGCCATTTGGCCCATCATGTCTGTACTGGCCAGGCATTGGGGTGAGGTTCTCGCCAGGCAATGACATGTTGCCAGTCAAGTGGTATTATTGCTTGTTCTGTGCCTTATTTCCAGCCCAATGTAGTCCAGTAAAATTCATCTAACAGTCATCCAATGAGCATGCCATATGCCTTTTTCACCACCTTATCCACTTGTGATGTTGCTTTCAGGGAACTGTGGATCTGTATGCCTAGATCCCACTGTAAGATGATGCTTCTAAGGGTTCTGCCATTTACTTATCTGTCCACATATCTGTTCCATTATTAGCCGCTGGCTGTTGGGAGGTATGTAGGACAATCCCATCAAAATGATTGCACCCTTCCTATTCCTGAGTGCTACCCATGTGGCCTCACCGCATGAGCCTTCCCAAGGTGTTCTTCCTCCGTACAGCTGTGACATTCTCTCTTATCAGTAACAGTAAGTTCTGTTGACTGATTGGAGGAAAGAAATGTTGGCTTTGTTCACACCAGATGGATTTTATCCAAGACAAAGTCATGCCATTTGGAATGAAAATATGTCAGCATTTTGACATGTTTCAACAGTTAGCCAATAAATTGAGAGACTATAAAATGTTGTTTACATCGATGATTTGGTTATTTTTAGATAAACCTAGGAAAGTCATTTACTCAATGGTTTGATTGATGATGAAAATGGAGTTTGGTTATAAAGCTGGCTAAGAGTGAATTTGCCGAAGCAAAAATGACTTATTTGGGCCACACTGTACCTACAGAAATGAAAGCAAATGGTATTTTGGATTTTCCCATGTCTAGGACAAAATGTGAAATTTTATGTTACGTTCACGAGTGGATTTTATCGCATGTTCACCCTGAACTTCAGCATTGTTGTCGCACCTTGTAACAAATTTGTTGAAGGGAAAGGGAAAATTTGAATGGGGTATGGGAGTAAAGAGGAACCTTGACTATCCAAAGGACATGAGCGGGGAGTATTTCATTCGGTTAATCGAATGCCGGATAACATAGTTAGCCACGCATCGGGACATTGTGAACTTGTTCGGATAATCCGAAAATTCGGTTAATTGAATGCTGGATAATCAAGGTTCTTCTGTGTTAGAGCAGCTTTGAAAACCGCAAAGCTGTGCTAAGAACTGCACTTGCTCTATCCATACCAAATTATGAGGAGCCATTCAAGCTGGTTATTGATGCCAGTGACAGCAGTGTGGAGACTGTTTGACTGCAAGGTGATGGGGATCGAGCAGCCTGTTAGTCATTTTTCAAAGAAACTGATAGCATGTCAGTAAAAATATTCAATGATTGAGAAGAAGACAATGAGTTTTATGTTGGCTTTACATCATTTTGAAATATATATTACCAACAATGTGGAAGATCCTGTTGTTTTTATTGAACGCTACACTGTGATTTTCTTCGAGAGATTTTGAGACACACTTTGATTATTTGGTGGAGCTTAATTCTCCAGCTATATATTTTGAAAGCTGTACATGTGCCTGGAAAAGAAAATGTAATGGCAATACTTCATTGAGCGTACCTATGAAGGACACTGAGTGATGTGGTTCTCATTGACTTGTGAAAAATATGGTTGCTGGGTAACTGACAGGAGTAACATATTGACATTAAACTTATAATATGTCAGATAAAAATAGTGTTTCGGTAATCTTTGGATGAATGAGTAAAATGCATCCCAAGGGTATATTTTCATTCTTAAGTGGGGCAGTTGTACGGCAAAGGGTGTAATATATAATTTATAATATTGTTTATTTTTTGAATTTGGGTTTTGAACTAGTGGCATGTTGGTTTTATTCTGTGCGCATAAGGTGATTTAAAGATTAACTTCTCAGTTTTTCTAGAACCAGGTTTTTTTTTGTTAACTAGTATGGGAGAAGGAGTGCCTGCGGTAATAACAGATTTGTTTGTGTCTGGAGAGTTTTATGAGCAGACAGAGTAACATCACGGAGTATTAGCTTGTTTTCTGTTTAGAAGGATGAAATTTTTTTTGTCAGGAGAGAGGAGAAAACCCGTAGCTTAGAAAGCTTTTGGCTTCAGTTTGCTGATATCCAGTTGGAAGTTAGGTACCCTAAACAGTTTTTCCCAAAGAAAAACACTGGTTTAGTTTGTTAGGAAATGTTTATGTCAGTATAAGAATTACAAAACTCCTAATACCAGGAATGAAAGCAACAGTTAAGTTTAACCTTTAGATGTGACGCAAAAGTGAACTCTGTCTCGTGTTTGAATTCAGTTAGATATAGTGTTGGGATAGCTGGGGTTGTATTTTTACTGTGAGCTTTTAAATTTTTCAAAATTTTAAATTTTAAATTTTTCAAAGTGTGTTATGTATAAATAGCTTGGGTTTATTCTGCTTTATCTTCAGTTCTTTTGCATAATGAACTTCTATTTTATTGTTAAAACCAAATCTGTGGCATTGCGTCTTTGTGTTTCAATGAAAGGCCATCTTGTTAGATCAGATTTTGTTTTGCTTTCCTTTCACTCAGGCTTGACGTCAGTCTGAGATCCACCTTTGGCCAGTGCAAACATCAACTGGGATCAGGCCATGACTTAGACCGTGTCCCTTTCTCCAGTCCCTCCTGTACTCACTGTAGTTCCTGCTCAACTAACAAGCTGAGTTTCAGAATTACCTTCAATGTTTTCAAACTCCTCCATGGCCTGGCTCCTCTGTAATCTCCTACAACCTAACCAGCATCTGCGATTTGTGCACTCTGCTAATTCTGGCCTCTTGAAGAATCCCAATTTTAATCACGTCACCATTGGTGGTTGTACCTTCAGCAGTTTTGACTCTTAGCTCTGCAATCCACTTTTTGAAACAGTCCTCCTCCTCAAAACCATTATTTTATATGACATTCTAAACCATGAGTTCTGATATCAACCACCATTTTTCCCACATGGGACGTCATCAGTGTAGATATGTTGAAAGATCAACTTGCTGAATTTTAAAAGACTCGCTTTTAAATAAAAATATTGAATTTATATATAGCCCACTAGTGTTGATCATCAAGTGGGTTAATATGAAAAGCAGGGACTGCTATTACATGGGTAAATACACTAGCCATTTCAGTTCCAAAAAGTATAACAAACACCAATAGGAGGAAATCCAAGGACTTGCTTTTCTTGGTGTGTTGGTGAGAGAAATCAGAATCCAGGACATCAAGAGAACAGATAGGTCTTCTGCAAATAGTGCTTCAGAAAGCTAATGGCCACAATGTTTTAAAAGAGAGCTTCAAACTGAACCAAGCTGACTCAAAATATGATAAAGTCTCTTTTGCTTTTAAACTCAGAGGAGGGTGCAGTAGATGAAATCTAAGCTGCTGGGAAATTGTCAATACAAGTTAATTTTACATGTTTGGATTCTCTGTACTGACTGTTCAAGGAGCTGAGCCAAGCTAAATAGGCCTGAATGATCCCTTCAACAGAATCAAACAAAAGCAAACATTTCGCTTTTGCTCGTATTACTCAACTCGAACTTGGATTGCGGCGACTGAACTTGCTTGTGTTCCTGGAATGACATTCTTGTCACAACACAACACTGGTGAGGTCAGAGTACAGCTGCAAAGAAACAGATGCCAGGCAATTACCCTCATTCTATCTCTTTCCTGCTCCCATTGCAAGAATGAGGTGGTGACAGCACTGCTTATCAAAATAATTGCAAGGTAAGTTTGATCCATACTGTAGGGGCATCCTTCCTTCCATACTGTAGGGACTGTATGATTCAATGAGATACTGTTTCCTCCAGTAATAACAGACAGCCCCAAAGACTGTGCTACCTATCTGGTGCCAAACGCTCAGCAATTCTCTTCTGGGCTGGCTCCATACAACACAATAGTCAAGACAACCTCCTATCAAAGTCATTTGAACACTGAGGAAATCCTTCACCTGCTGCAAATTAATAGGTTGAAATCGGCTGTGCAGTGTCAGTGCCAGTCATTTTGCAAAAGTAGGCACTTATTTTTCCGCAATACTGACTTAACTCATTGCATTTGTTACTTTTGTATCTGTATAGCACAGGCTCATTAATCTTGTCAGTAGATTCTATCAGTAACCAAAGAGGGAAGCTTCAGGCATTAGAAATTTGCACCGAACGTTATGCAATGCTAGTCCATGTCTTGATGTTAATCCTAACATGTTTTGCAGATATTTTCCTAATCCCGCAGTTCAGAGATATTATTACACACCTGTGGAGCAGGTGGGACTTGAATCCAGATGTCCTGGCTTAGAGATAACGACAATACCACTGTGCCTCAAGTGCTCAGCTTGCAAATTCAGACAAACCGGCTCTGAAATTTTTTGGAAGTCCTCCCAGTGATCAGGGCAGTGAGAGGTGATACATTTTAGTTCTGGCTGGGGAAACAGCAGGAAGTGTGTTTACGTCTATCCCTTGAGGTTTTTTTTTAATGAGCCATGCCTTTATGGATGAGTACAACCTCCAGTTAAATAGTCACTGTAAGATGCGCAATTGTTGTAAAGTGGAGTGAAATCCTTTGGAAACAATCATATACAAGCCAGTGCAGTTTGTATGAGTCAGAAACACAGGGGCAGCACTGAAATATTACGTTGGTATAAAATGATTAAGCACATTGTAATTGTAGAAATTCTTTTTGTCAATACTTTTACTCAAAACTTCAATAGAATTTGGGTTCATCTGTCGAGTAAAATTATCATTGAGGGAAATAGCACCTTTGATTTATGGCAATTGATTCAAGCATTTGCTGAGTTGATGGTGTTCTCCACTCAGAGCAAGGAGTTTCTGGGCACATCCACTCCATTTATTCCCTTCACCCTTAATGCACTGTTGTAGCAGTATGTACCATATACGATATACACTGCAGTAATTCATATGGCAATACAATAGCTTTAAGAGTTCATTTAGTCCTTTTTTTTAAACAGAGATTTTAAAACGGCAGTGCCGAGTTGTCGATTTGAAAGCCAATAAAGTAAACAGCTTGTGAGGCGTGAGTTTTTGTTTAAGTTGAAACAATAGAAGCAGCCTGAATGGGTGTGGTAAAGTTCTCAAAGAACCAGGATTTTCACTTTCATAGGTTTTCAGTAGCAGTTGTTGCTGCAGTACAATCTCTCCCTGCTACACTCTGTAAGCATTCTCCTGATACGTTCCCTCTGGGTTGCTGTTGTTGCGTTGAGACAATCTATTTTATTGCCTTTGCTTTTGCCAGGCGTGTGTTTATGGGTTATTATTATATCAGAACAGTTAATTAGTAATAGTTACTGTATCTTTTATTTTGGCTAAGTTACAGCTAAGCTAATTATTTTATTATTTTTTTTTCTTTTGCTGTATTTTAACTGTAGCATATGAATAAATTGTGCTTTGCTTAACATCGAGTAGTTTGACCAATCAAATTGCATCTGGAACATAACATCTGACAGTTACCTTTAAAATAAGAAGTAGCTAGGGTTGAGACTATCTTCTGAGTATTTTGAAGGAGGTTTTGTCTGGTCCATAACACTTACCAAGGCTCCTTGGGCAGCAAATGCAGGGGGACACAGCACTTTCAAGTTCCCCTCCAAGTCACACACCACCCTGACTTGGCCCCTCTATCACAAGTTCCTCAGTGGGTCAGAATCATGGGAATCGCCTGCCTACCAGCACTGGAGTGTCCCTACCCTCCAAGGACTGCAGCGGTTCAAGAAGGCAGCTTGCTACCACCTTCTCCAGGGCAGTTATGGAGGGGTAATAAATGCTGGCCTCACCAGGGATGCCTGTAATTCTGTGAACAAATCATTAAAAAGAAATTGTCCAAAGTACTATGCTCCTGGTTACCCTCTCGGATGGCGATAAGATATCACCTGCCTCTATCTTGAAGAAGAGTAAGCTAGTTCTCCCCACGGTCCTGGTGATTTTTACCCCTCACCAACCTCCTGGATTTTGTGGGACATTGGTTTCTCAATTCCCTGCATTGCCACAGTGACCGCTTCATTGGCCATAAAGTACTTTGGACATTCAAAAGTGTCCTAGAAATGCAGGTTTTGTTTCCTCTCATGCTGCAGGTTTTATTTCACAACAATTCCGCAGTCCAGTCATTACTCAAAATGGCCGATAAAATGGCTGCCAGTGTGCCAGATGGGTCATGTGATACCAGATGGCTCTGACTGAATTGGATCACGTCAGGAAATCTGCTTGGAAAGAAATATCACTTTGAAGGTGACTTTGAACGGGAAATGTTTGTTGAAATTCTGGTGGTATCTTTGCTGTTGTTGACACTGGCTCCTGCTTTCCAGCACTTCCAAATTACTTTGGTTTCCTCTTTGCTCATACACCCGTGGTGTTTGAAGTATTTGCAGCCCTTCAGTAACTTATTTGCCACCAAGTTTGCAGACAAAAACATTTCCATTTCAGTGTGGATCTTGGCTCAAACTTGAAGGACCTGCATTAAACTGCCCCAGTCCTTCAGATCTAACAGCATTCTAATTGAACTCTAACAACCATTTACAAAATGGAGAGGAGATAATGTGAGATAAAAAAACCTTCCACTTTGAAAATTGATATTCACTGTATAAGGCAGAGAAATATTAAGCTTAAAGGTTAATTTGGAAGTTTCAGGCACAAAATTAATTCCAGACTTTTAGATTAGATTCCCTACACTGTGGAAACAGGCCCTTCGGCCCAATCAGTCGACACCAACCCTCCAGAGAGTAACCCACCCAGACCCATTTCCCTCTGACTAATGCACCTAACACTATGGGCAATTTATTATGGCCAATTCACCTGACCTGCACATCTTTGGACTGTGGGAGGAAACCCACACCGACACAGGGAGAATGTGCAAACTCCAAACACAGTCACCCAAGGCTGGTATTGAACCTGGGACCCTGGTGCTGTGAGGTAGCAGAGCCACCCAAAGTTTCTGCTGCTTTCATTTTATTTGAAAACAACAAATTGCCAAGATAATGGTTAACCTTTTAAACTGTCCCAGAAAGTCTGTCCAATTTCCTACAGATCATTTCCTGTTGTCTCGGAGTAATTGAGATGATATTCTGCCCTGATCTGATCATTTTTGCAGGAAAGAATGACCATGTAGCTACATGGAGCTGCACAGTTATTGGTCATGTATTATATCATATTGCTTAAATGAAGATGTATATTTTACATGTGGCCAAATTCAGGCCTTTCCACACTTTTAAATGCAAAACCTTGATTTTGTCAGTTTGTCCATTAATTTTGACCCCCTGATGATGACAAATAGAGAAAAGATCGAACACTGTTGTGATTCCATTCACAGCCAAGCAGTTTAACAGCATTGGAGGGGAGAGAAGGGGAAGGGAGACGTTTGGTGACAAACTGAAATCTGTCTGTGCCACTCTCAGCAATCATAAAGATGTTGCTGGTTACACATCTTAAGCTGGAAGACGTGACACTATGGCATTTTGATAGGGTAATTAACTATTCCTCTTCCTACACCCCCATCCCTTGCAGTTTGTGACTTCATGTATTGTATGCCATAGAAATGTGCTTGGTAAATGAAAACCAATGCACCGCCCTCTTGAACTGTCCTACCTGTTCATCTTCCTTCCCACCTATTTGGTCCTCCTCCCCACTGACCTATTACCATCACCCCCCCCACCATCGCCTTCCCAGCTACCTTCCCCCCACCCCCTATTTATCTCTCGGCTCCCTTCTCCACCGCACCCCTCTACATTCCTGATCAAGGGCTTATGCTCGAAACATCAACTCTCCTGCTCCTTGGATGCTGCCTGACCTGTTGTGCTTTTCCAGTGCCACACTTATTCTACTGTTCGGTAGGTTAGGACTTGGGTATTGCTGGAAAGAAAATGGCACATTTTGTCAAAATGTCTGCCTTGTATTCATCCAGAGAATTCCTGAGAATACTAATTCAAGGGGAAAACCAACATATAGAGTCATGCTATTCTAATCCCTCAGTAGAACCTCTTTCCTGGCCCACCCTATGTTATTGGTACCCACGTGGGCCATGACAACAGGATCCTTCCCCTCCCACTCCAGCCCAGAAGAGAATTCCTGACCGTTGGCGCCAGGTAGGTAACACAGTTTTTGAGGCTATCTGCGTTTAACTGGAGAATAACAGTATCTCATTGACTCAGAGAGCCCCTGCGGTGGAGAAGGCGGCCATTTGGCCCATTGGGACTGCACTGACCTTACCATATCCCATAACCCAAGTTTACCACCTCACCAAAAACCGGAGCAAATCTGTGCAAACTCCACACAGACAGTCGCCCAAGGCTGGAATTGAATCTGGTTCTCTGGCGTTGTGAGGCAGCAGTGCTAACCACTGAGCCACCATGTTCCCCTATCTGCACTGTTTTCTATTTCTATTACATTTCTGTTTTCTTACCCATTTGAATGATGCTCAGGACCGTGTGCTGTGGTCAGTTCAGGGGCATGAACCTCATACCTATTGCTTAAGGGCATTGGTTAAGGTTCCTCCAAAGCTGAATTCTGGCACTGGTATCCACCAGCTCCCACACTAAGTACAGCAAATAAAATGCATTTGGAAATACTGGCGCTGGAGTCTGCATATGTATTTGGACTGAGACCTAAGAGTCACAAGTGGGACACTTCAATAATGTGCTTCTTGGAAAAATTCCATTTGCCCTTTATAGCTTGAGTTAAAGTTAACATTAATCTTGAAACAGTTGTGTCCTGAAAGCGCCTGAGTTATATTTCAAATTATCCTTTATCCCTGATATCCTGGCTGACAGCAAATTCCATCCTATCTCTAGGAACTAGGGCATTGTTGTGACTTTTCCCCTTTTTTTAATTCAGTGTCGAGATATGGGCATCGCTGCCAATTATTGGCCATCCCTCATTACCCTGAGCTGCCCTCTTTGAACCACTGGGAGTGATCTTGCCAGGCTAATTGAGAGGATGGCTAATAGCCAAATGTTCTATGTTTTTCACAAACATAGTCAGGAAGCGCTTTGTTCCTCTCTTTCTCCATGATCCTCCTTCCTGCCTCCCTGATGGTGATGCCTCTTTGCTCAGACATTTATTCTGCAGGCACGTTCTCCTCTAGTACCTTAATTTGTGTATGAACCTAAACAGTCCATATTAACAGCCCGTTGAACCATAAAGGAGTCCATAGCTGAACCTGATGTTTGGTGTTCTTACATTGAGACTTGTAGCCAATGTTGTTGGAGAATGAATGGGTGTGGGAAACCTGGTTAATACTTCTGTCCTTAAGCCAGGAATGTATTGGCCAATTGTACTGACTCCTACCCTGTCTGAGATTAGTTGTTTACTCAGAATAGCCCCATCATTGACCTTCGAGGTGTGAATATCTTAGTTAATCCCTGAATAAAACTCACTGAGTTGCCAACTGTGCCCAATGTACTATTAAAAGTTGTCGTATGCTGGTACCAGAGCTTGAGTATATTGAAAAAGACTCATTTTGTCAAAGATTTTCACCCTCATCAGGACAGTTCACACGAAATACCAGTAATGGGGAAAAAAACATTTTCACTATGGTATGGAGATTGCTGAGTAGTTGCCAGGTGGTACCTGATTGGTAGAGGTGCTGCCATGGAGAATGCACTAGTTAACAATGATTGACAATTAACAGTCAAATTTTGTTTAAATTTTAAACCAGGCAGCTTGGCTCTGATTGATCAAGGCTTGCCTTGATAAATGAACCAGAGAATGGCTATCACCCTATTTTGTTGAGTTCAAACAGGTGCAGTGTGTGACAATGTTGACAATAACTTGTCAGAGGAAGGGGTAGAGATGCCTGAATGGACTAGAATTTGCTCTGACCCTAAGGTCACTGCTGATAGGAATTTAGTTGTAATTAAAATTGAGGCATCTTAAAACTGTGGAAACATTAATGAAACTGATACTGATGTTGGTTGAAGAATATACCTACAAACACAACATTGTTACAACACAGGATGAGTCAAAAAGTGTGGTGCTGGAAAAGCACAGTTGGTCAGGCAGCGTCTGAGGAGCAGGAGAGTCAACATTTCGAGCATAAGCTCTTCATTAGGAAGGCTTCATGTTGCCTGACTGGCTGTGCTTTTCCCGCACCACACTTTTTGACTCTGATCTCCAGCATCTGCAGTCCTCACTGTAGTTAATTACAACACAGGAGGAGACCATTTGGCCCATTGGTTCACTTGGTGCCATTTTTCTGTCTTCTCCCTGTAGTCCTGCATGTTGTTCCATTTCAGATAACCAAATAATGTCCTTTCAAATGTCCCGATTGAGGCTACATCTGATGTAGCATAAGAACTTTGCACTGGTGCAGACCGAGAACTGTCCAGAAGAAAGCAAGCGTGAGACATGTGCAGTAACTCTGTCAGCATCCATGAAAATTAGAGACCAGTTAATGTTTCAGGTGTAAATCATTTCACCAGCATTGAATCCCGAGCAACAGAAGTGCTTTAGGAATATTAAGGGAAAGAATGAATGGGAAAAGAGCAAGACAATAGGGTCCAATCATAATCGAAAGATCAGGAATCAGAAAATTAACATGAAGGTCATGTAAATGAGGTAATGAAAATTCCTAACAAGAGTCGACTTTAAGGTAAAACATTGTAAAAGTGCTAGAATGGCTCAGACTCTGCAAAGTTAAACCTACAAACAAGAGGTTGGAAGTAAAAGCAGAAAGTACACAAAACAGCCGAGTATGTAGATGAGCCCTGAGAGGAGTGAAAACAGGCTGAGATTGCCGAAGTAGACTTTCTTCCTCCAAATCTGTGACCTGACAACGGCTTTCTGACCAAAATCCGAACCTGCTCACCCCTTGCACCTTGCACCTCGGAAACACCAAACCACAAACGTGTGATGCAGCTATTGCTATAGCCTCTGGAGCTGGAGAAGGCTCTAAAGCAATTTGGGATGAGATACTATCATCAACACACACCCTGTGGCTGAGGAACAAGCACAAAGGGACTGAAGGTGGAGGAGCCAGAGTCTCAGGCCTCGTAATGCATTTTTTTGGTTGTCACACAACAAGAGTTGCAACAATTCAGCAACTGCTCTCTGGTCAGAGAACTTTGCAACTGAGCACGTGTTTCTTACATACAGGCTGTGCATCAGTAGCATGTCAAAGTGTGACAGCCATATTTCGTAATACCCATTATGTGATAAATCAGCTACTATAGGAAAAAGAAGTAATTCATTTACACTCTGCTGCACTTTCCCCAAAACCCAATCAATAGCTTCCCATCCAATATTCATCTGTTTCCTCTTTTTAAAAGTTATTATTGAAACTGCTGCCAATATCCTTTCAGGCTATATATTACATTGTGTGAAAACAGTGCATCTCATTTACCCTCTGTGCACTCATTTTTTTAAAAAAAATCATATTACTAGTGGATCTTCCTGTAAGAGTACAACAAATTGTTGTCAGTACACATCAGTGAGGCTGGGGTAATTGTTTTCTTTTTATGAAATGTCACCAGCCCTGCCTCGTGATAGAGTGCAGCTAAAGAAAACAAACACATGTTATGGATGCAATCGGGGCATTTAATGGAGGCTGCAGTTAGACCTGCTGTTGGGGCAAGTAGAGAACTCCACACTGAATTCGATTTGTACTTGACCTGGGTTGACTTGATGCTTGCGTGGTCTGGAGACTGCGCGCTGGCACGCACTGGAGTGAAAGGACTGTAAATTGAGTACATTTTTTCCTTTTCTATTCTTATGCTGGGCATTCATTTATTATTCTTTCAATTTTGTACCAAATATTTAAGTGTCTGTACCTAGTTATCTTGTACCTAAGATGGCGCAAAAAGCGGTGACATTGCAAACTTTTCACTGCATTCCTTCGAATGCATGTGACAATAAAGCTAATTCAAATTTCAAATTCAGATGTGGTGTGAAATATATTTGAAGACAAAACCTACTGGTCCCTGGAGGTGTCCCTATAGGAAGAGGGTAATAAGTCCATTGCAAGGAAAGTGAATTGACAGCTCAGTCTTGCTGAAGGCGGGGTGTTGTTTCACGTTGGGCCAGATCAGTGGATCTTGTCATAAACTGTCTTCACCTACAAGGGGAGAAGGTATGTGGGAACGCCGCCATCGTGGAGTTCCTCTCCAAGCTACACTCCCATCCAGATTTGGAAATAGATCATTGTTCTTTTGCAGTTGTTCATCAAAATCCTGCAAATCTCTCTCTATACCATGTGTGCCTATACCATGTAGACTGAAGCATTTCAGGATGTTCACTACCACCTTCTCAAGGACAATTAGGAATGATGAACAAATGCTGGCCTTGTCAACGATCCTCACATCCCTTGAGAAAACCAGATTATGAGGGCATTGAGTATGACTGGCTTTGTTTGACTTACCTTAATTGGATTGAACTCTGTACCCAGGTCTGATCCTGATAAATACGTCTTATTCAATGATGATCCCTAACAGCCAGCTCTTCTTTGAAACAGCTACAATTGGTTTCAGATCTGGTTTAGACAGCCCTACAGTTCAAATGGTAAAGGGAAAGGGGTGTGATTGAGCCTCTGCAGAGAGAGGTCCAATGGAGCTCAGCCCTCAGGGTGCACTTTGTTCATCAGTCTTTGGCTCCAATGCAGCAGTGGACTGGAGATCTACAATTGGCCACAGTGGCTTAAGGTAGAGAGGAAAGAGCATCTGTGAGGATAGATACTATTAATTGGAAGGAACGTTTAGATGGAGAAAATGGTGAGAATTGGATGTGATTATGCTTCCCTGAATAAACTCCTGACACCAGCACTTTTCATGATGCAGGGCACTGCAGAGTTCTTTAAAACCACTTCTGAGGGGATCCAAGATGGCGGCGACCCAGCAAGTCTGAGTCTACAATGCTCCTCCCAAGACTTGGGCAAAGTGGGTCACCCACCCCCACCACACTCACCAAATCATTTAAAATAGTTTTTACTTAATGTAATTAGTTGTTTAGTATTGAATTTAAACAATTTAATCTCCAGTAAAAATGACTAAAGGGAAGGGAGCCCGCAGCTCTCAGCAAGCAGGAACCCCTCCCCCACCTTCTCCAGCTGCAGCAGAGGCATCCGCAGCCGCCCCGGGGGACTTACCTACGGTGGCGAGCCTCGTGGAAATCATCTCCAAACTCGATGCGAAGATTGACACTTTTATTGAAGAATCCCAAAGCCAATGGGACTTGCTCTCGGCCGCGCTGCAAAAGCACGACCGAGACATTAAGGAAATCGAGCGCCGAGTCAGAGGGGCGGAGCTAAAGGCCGCGACCTCCGAAACTACGGCACAATCGGCCGTGGATCGGGTCCAGACTCTCGAACAGCGAGTCCGGACCTTAGAGAATCTCATTGATGATCTCAAGAATCGAGGTCGTCGAAAAAATACTCGTTTGCTGGGCCTTCCCGAACGGGAAGAGGAAGGGCAGCTTACAGTGTTCCTTGAATAGTGGCTTCCACAGCTTTTAAATCTGGAGGCTGGATCAGGCCAGGTAAGGGTGGAGATCAGACCAGGTAAGGGTGGAATGGGCCTACCGGGTTGCAATACGCAGGCCCGGCACGAACCAGCGCCCCCACCCGGTTGTGTTCCGGCTGCAGAGCTACAAGGAGAGGCAGATACTCTTAGAAGCCTCCTGAAATCTTGGAAAAGATCCCCAAGCCATGATCGATAAAGGATCCAAGATCATGTTATTCCAGGATTTTTCCCCAGCTCTGGTCCGAAAGAGGAAGGCATTGATGAAGCAAAGAAGTGTTTAAGGGACTTAAATATTCAGTACTCCTTGTGCTACCCAGCGACGCTACGCTTTAACCATGAAGGATCCGTGTATAACTTCAGATCGCCGGAAAAGGCCAAGGAATGTTTGGACTCTCTTAGATAAATTATAAGAGTTAATTGATGTTGGTTTGCTTTCCCCCCACTCCGGTTTACACCCCCCCCCTCCTTTTTGTATATATTAATCCTTTTTCTTTAACCTTACTGTTTAATATTATCTTGGGAATGGGAGAGAGATTTATTTATTTGTTCTCCCCTTTTTTTAAATTATATATAGGCCGGGGGGTTTAATTAATGTTGGTGGGGGTGGTTACCTTATCCTATTTTATCTCTGTGTCTAGGAGCGGGGTTGTTTTTCCCTTGTTATTTTGTATTATTATATCTAATTATTCCTTGTTGAGGCTGTAATTTTATAGTTATATATGTTTATACATGGTATTAACATTACCAAATATATCCAGGTGTTGGTGTGGGTGGGGAGTAGGATGCTCACTGTTAACTCTAATTCTGTAGCATATTTGAATTTTCTTCATCCTCTTAAGGAGCGCCTGGGTCAAGGGTGGGACACTGGTTGGGAGAGGATAGATGGACTTTTGGAAAGGAAGTGATACCCCCTGGGAACAAGGGGGAAAATCTCCATTTAAATACATTTTATATTTTTTAATATAGGAATAGTTTTTTATTATACTGTTGTGAGTGTATTAGAGAGCCTTTTTTTTTGTGAATTTTATATACTCTATGCTCGGGATGTTTTGGATAGGGTTTCCCCTCCTGAGGGGTCTCTGATTTGCCCGGACAATTATGGTTGATCAGTCGGTTAAGTGGTGCACCTGGAATGTCAAGGGGAGTAATTCACCAGTCAAAAGGAAGAAAATATTATCAAACCTCAAGAAAGAAAGGGTTGATATAGCTCTCCTACAGGAGACACATTTATTGGATAAAGAACACTTGAAATTACGACAGGGTGGATTTGATCAGGCCTTTTTTTTTCTTCTTTTAGCTCAAAAAGCAGGGGAGTTGTTATTCTTATTCGGAAGAATTTCCCTTTCAAAATCCTAAATCAGATCAAAGACGAATCTGGACGATATATTCTGATTAAAGCCCTTATAAATGGAGAGGAATATGGGATTTTAAATTTGTATTGCCCCCCAGCGCATCCTTTTAAATTTATAACGGAAGCCTTCTTAAAATTGATGGCACTCGGTGCTCGTCATACAATTATAGGGGGAGACTTTATTGTATTATGGATCCGGAAATAGATAGGATTCTCAAGAGTACTGCAGGAGTATCTCCCAGATCTAAACAATTGGTGGATCTGAACAAAGAATTAGGATTAGTCGATGTATGGAGATGTCTTCATCCACAGGGCAGAGATTTTTCTTTTTACTCCAATCCACATAAATGTCATACCAGAATTGATATGTTTTTTACCCCCTTGATTTTTTTAAATTGCATATCATCCTGTAAAATAGGCAGTATAGCAATTTCCGATCACGCTGCTGTATATATGGAAATCAAGGCAAGGAACAATGAGACATCCCCCCGGCATTGGCATATGGACCCCTTTCTGATGAAAGATAGTAAATTTGTAAAGTACTTCTCTCATGAATTTTAAACTCTTTTAGAATTAATTCAAGTACGGCTAGCAACCCATCAATGATGTGGGGGACCATCAAAGCTTACGCACGAGGTTTGATCATCTCATACTCAGCGACTCAGAAAAAATTAAAGGGAGAGCAACAACGTCTGCTCGAAGCTCGCTTAAAAGCAGCTGAAACAGCATACGCTGACAGACCTTCTATTATCAAATTGCAAAGGATTATGGCCCTTAGGGCAGCTCTAAACACCACGCTTACCCAAACGGCTAAGAGGGAAATATTGTTTGCAAAACAAAGGTTATATGAATTTGGCGATAAACCCGGTAGATACTTAGCATTTCTTGCAAAGAAAAAGAAGGCCCCTCAAACTATCATGTCTATCAAGGAAAGTATGGGTATTTTGACTCATGATCATAAAAGGATTAACGCAATCTTTAGAAAATTTTATTCTGATTTATATAAATCGCAGGATTGTGAAGACAGGACTAGGAGGATGCAGTCATTTTTTAAAAACCTGACCTTTCCGGACCTAACTCCAGAACAGGTATCGGTCTTGAATGTCCCCCTAACAATCCAAGAAATACTGGACGCAATTAGGCAACTTCAGAGCAGTCAGGCACCTGGCCCAGATGGCTTTCAAGCTGAATTCTATAAAGAATTTACAGGAATATTGGCTGGTCCACTTATGGATATGTATAACTACTCATACAGTCAGGGCTATCTCCCACCTTTGCTGAAAGAGGCGAATATCTCTCTTATCCTTAAAAAAGGAAAGGACCCAGAAGATTGCTTGTCATACAAACCAATATCCTTGCTCAAAGTTTGTGCGAAGATTTGTAGCTCGGGTGCTCGTTGTTGTGGTTCTGTTCGCCGAGCTGGAAGTTTTTGTTGCAAACGTTTCGTCCCCTGGCTAGGCGACATCATCAGTGCTTGGGAACCTCCTGCGAAGCGCTTCTTTGATGTTTCCTCCGGTGTTTATAGTGGTCTGTCCCTGCCGCTTCCGGTTGTCAGTTTCAGCTGTCCGCTGTAGTGGTTGGTATATTGGGTCCAGGTCGATGTGTTTTGTTGATGGAGTTTGTGGATGAATGCCATGCCTCTAGGAATTCCCTGGCTGTTCTCTGTCTGGCTTGCCCTATGATAGTAGTGTTGTCCCAGTCAAATTCATGTTGCTTGTTGTCTGCGTGTGTGGCTACTAAGGATAGCTGGTCGTGTTGTTTCATGGCTAGTTGGACCACAGTCCTACCACAAATTCAACCCAAACTCTGGGTCAGATATGTCGATGACACGTTTGTAATCATTAAAAACACGGAAATAGAAAAAACACATCGGATCATCAACGCCACACTCACAGGAATCCGATTCACGAGAGAAGAAGAAAAGGATAGCCAACTCCCATTCCTAGACGTGATGGTACAGAGAACACCGAACGGAGAATTCACTACAAGGGTATACAGGAAAGCCACACACACAGATCAAGTCCTAAACTATGTTAGTAACCACCCCAACACACACAAACGAAGCTGCATCAGGACACTATTCAAAAGGGCCACAACACATTGCAGTACACCAGAACTGCAAAAAGAAGAAGAGGAACACCTATACAAGGTATTCGCCAAAAACGGATACCCGCGCAACTTCATCAACAGATGCCTAAGAGAAAGACCACGGAACGAGGACTTACCACAACCAAAAGGACTAGCCACACTACCATACATCAGGAGCATCTCACAACTGACTGCCAGACTACTGCGACCCCTAGGACTCATAACGGCGCACAAACCAACAGCCACGCTCAGACAACAACTCACCAGAACGAAGGACCCGATACCCAACATGAGCAAAACTAATGTAGTGTACAAAATACCATGCAAGGACTGCACAAAACACTATATAGGACAAACAGGAAGACAGCTAACAATCCGCATACATGAACATCAACTAGCCACAAAACAACACGACCAGCTATCCTTAGTAGCCACACAGGCAGACAACAAGCAACAATAATTCGACTGGGACAACACTACTATCATAGGGCAAGCCAGACAGAGAACAGCCAGGGAATTCCTAGAGACATGGCATTCATCCACAAACTCCATCAACAAACACATCGACCTGTACCCAATATACCAACCACTACAGCGGACAGCTGAAACTGACAACCGGAAGCGGCAGGGACAGACCACTATAAACACCGGAGGAAACATCAAAGAAGCGCTTCGCAGGAGGCTCCCAAGCACTGATGATGTCACCTAGCCAGGGGACGAAACGTTTGCAACAAAAACTTCCAGCTCGGCGAACAGAACCACAACAATATCCTTGCTAAATGTAGATTTTAAAATCCTCTCTAAAACGTTAGCATTGAGGCTAGAAAGGGTATTTTCACATATCATAAAGGAGGATCAGACAGGGTTTATTAAGGGCCGTAGATCATCCAATAATGTTAGAAGAGTTTTGAATATGATTCAAGCCTGCCATCAGGGAAAGATACCAGGAGTAGTAGTCTCATTAGACGCGGAAAAGGCATTCGACAGAGTTGAATGGTCATATTTGTTTTACACATTGGAAAGGTTTGGCTTTGGAAAGGTGTTTACCAAATGGGTCTCAACACTGTATAGCGATCCCAAGGCAGTTGTGATTACCAATGGATTAGGGGCTGTTGTCAGGGATGTCCTCTCTCGCCATTGCTATTTACGCTAACAATTAAGCCACTAGCAGAAACTAACGGGCTGCCTCTAATATAACAGCCCCGAGGATTGGTACAGGTCAACATAAAATTACCCTTTATGCAGATGATGTTCTCCTATTCCTCAGTAATCCCGATGTCTGTGCCTCGCTTAATCCAAGTTATTAATATATTTAGTGCATTCTCAGGCTATAAAATTAATTTCTCAAAATCGGAGGCTATGCCAATGGGTGGCCTTGCTAGTATATCCCACTTATTGGACGCATCCCACTTTCCCTTTCGGTGGTCCCTGGAGGGTTTTTTGTATTTAGGCATTTTTATTGCCCCAGTATTTGATCAGTTATACAAGGCTAACTTTGTGCATTTACTGGAAAGGATAAGGCAGGACCTCCAGCGATGGGGAGACCTTCTAATTTCCTGGCTAGGTAGAATAGCACTAATTAAAATGAATGTCCTGCCCCATCTCCTATACCCTATGAGAATGCTTCCGAGGCTGGCATTACATAAATTATATGGCTGGTTGGGTTCCTTTATCTGGAATCATAGACGACCCCTCATTAAGCTGAAGAAGCTACAGCTTCCACAGGCAAGGGGAGGATTGGATTTCCCAGATTTTAGGAAATATCAGTTAAGTTCCCTAATAAGTTACATAGCCGATTGGGTCTTGTCTGACCCACAATCAATCTGGCTGGACAGCGAGGCTTCTCAAGTAAAATGCCCACTTATTAACCTTTTATTTTCAGACAAGAGGAAAATCATTACGGATCACTGTAAAAACCCTATAATACTAAATACAATTAAAGCTTGGAATATAATGCGTCAAAATGAGGGCAACTCACATAAAACATCCCACTATGCTCCGATAGTGGGAGCATGGGGATTTCAACCGGGGCTTACAGATGCCACTTTCAAACTCTGGAGATCCAGAGGTATCTCATGTTTAGGGGATCTGTTTAAAGAAGGGGTCCTGATGTCTTTTGAACAGTTGCGTCAGAAATTTGGATTACCTAATGGAGACCTCTTTTGATACTTCCAAATTCGAGATTACATACAGAAGAAGACTATGTTATTAGATAGTCTTTATAAATCAGATAGAGAATGTGGAGTGCTATGGCCAATCGGGGTATCTTCCGTCAGTACTATTTATCATTCATTACATGATGAAGTATCGGGAGATATGGACAATCTGCATAAAACATGGGATCAGGATTTGGGACTAGAAATCTCTATAGAAACATTTGGGAATGACATTTGAGAAAATGCCGGAAGAATCACCATCTGCAACAGAACCCAGGCCATTCAGCTGAAGATACTTCATAAGGCCCATATAGCACCGGATCGATTGGGAAAATTTAAGGCAGGAGCATCTCCAATGTGTCTCAAATGTAAAATAGAGGTGGGCACTCTTGTACATTGCTTATGGACCTGTCATAAGATCCGTAGATATTGGACTAAAGTAGCAAGTGCTCTGACAGAAATCTTAGGAACGGAAATTAGAGTGGACCTTGTATCTCTCCTTTTGGGCTTTTCGAACTTACCCTCCCCTGGATATGCATGGGAAGAGATTATTTTCTATTCTCTCTTTCTGTGCAAGGAAAAATATTTTGGTAAACTGGGTGGCTGAGGGCCCGCTGGACTTTCAAATTGGCACAGATTAATTATGGAATGTATTCCCCTTGACTTACTTACAAATATGGTGCACCAAAAGACCAAATTATTCCATAAAATATGGCAGCCCTTCTTGAATTATATAAATACAGATATCTCGGCCATCCTAACAAGGGCTTTTATTTAATTGAGATGACGAACCTGCCTGGTCCGGGGCCCCTTGGGGTAGGAATCCCACATGAATACGGGTTTTGTTACATTTGATGTTAATACATTCCAATCATGTATCCCAATTTCTGTGTTATCCATCGTTTTTTTTTCTCTATTTGAATAATGTAAGAGACTTAATTATGCACTCTGGTTAGTTGTAGGTTTGTTGAGTTTTGTTTTTTTTTCTTGTTTTTTTTCTTTTGTTAAATTTTGGTTATTATTTATTTAAGATTTAATTGTATATCAATGTTAATACTTGTTTTTTTTTAAATAATTTGTAAACTTGTAAAAACATGTTAAATTTTCAATAAAAATATCTATGAGAAAAACCCACTTCCGAAGTACATTGAAATTCACCCAGATCCTCAGACAGCACCTTCCAAACCCACAACCACTTCCATCTGGAAGGACAAGGGTTGCCTTTATTGGTCAGAGCATCGAGTATAGGAGTTGAGAAGTCATGTTGCAGCTGTACAGGACATTGGCTCGGCCACTTCTGAAATAGTGTATTCAATTCTGGTCTCCCTGTTATAGGAAAAATGATGCTAAACTTGAAACGGTCCAGAAAATATTTACAAGGATGTTGCCAGGGTTGGAAGGTTTGAACTATAGGGAGAGGCTGAATAGGCTGGGGTTGTTTTCCCTGGAGCATCGGAGGCTAAGGGGTGACCTTAGACATTTATAAAATCATGAGGGGCATGGAACGGATAAATAGACAAAGTCTTTTCCCTGGGGTCAGGGAGTCCAGATCTAGAGGCCATAGGTTTAGGGTGAGAGGGGAAAGATATAAAAGAGACCTGAGGGGCAACTTTTTCACACAGAAGGTGAAGTGTGTATGGAATTAGCTGCCAGTGGAAGTAGTGGGAGCCAGTACAATTACAGTATTTAAAAGGCAAATGTGAATAGGAAGGATTTAGAGGGACATGGGCCTAGTGCTGAAAAATGGGACTATTTTAATAGAGGATATCTGGTCGGCATGGACGAGTTGGACCGAATGGTCTGTTTTTGGCCTCAACATCTCTTTGACTCTGTGACTGTATGGCAGCCGATGCATGGGAACACCACCATCTTTGGGTCCCCTCCAAACCACTCACCATCCTGACTTGGAAATATATCAGCACTCCTTCACTATCGCTGGGCCAAAATCCTGGAATTCTCTCCCTAAGTGCATTGTGGGTCGACTCACAGCAGGCGGACTGCAGTGACTGCCTTCAAGAAGGCAGCTCATCTCCAACTTCTGAGAGCAACTAGGGATGGGCAATAAATGCTGGCCGATCACAAATACATTTTTAAAAACTCACTGCCATATTGAAAGAATACAACACCAGGTTATAGCCTAACAGGTTTATTTGGAAGTACAAGCTTTCAGAGCGCTGCTCCTTCATCAGGTAGTTAGTGGGGCGGGATCATAGAACACAGACTTTATAGTAAAAGATCAATGTGTCATACAACTGATGCAATGTAGTAGACAAACCTAGATTTAATCACTAGAATGGCGATGCAGATTTCGATTCATTAATATGTAAATCCCAGAACTTCTTTCAAGTCACAGTCCCAAGATAACTTAAGGTTTTATTAAAAAAAAGTGACATCTCAGCTCAGACAGTGCATTAAAGGTGAGAGGTTAGAGTCTGTCTGTATCCCAACCTTTGGCTTTGCGTCTTTGTTTGACCATCCTCCAAGGCGGACTTTGGGATATGCAACAATGTAGAGTGGCTGAGCAGAGGCTGATAGCCAAGTTCGGTACCCATGAGGATGGCCTCAACTGGGACCTTGGGTTCATGTCACACTACAGGTGACCCCGCTGCACTATACACTCTCACACACG
Organism: Chiloscyllium plagiosum; assembly: GCF_037043375.1. Classification (NCBI taxonomy): domain Eukaryota; kingdom Metazoa; phylum Chordata; class Chondrichthyes; order Orectolobiformes; family Hemiscylliidae; genus Chiloscyllium; species Chiloscyllium plagiosum. The sequence goes on along the minus strand of NW_028270162.1, from coordinate 46,342,338 downwards.
CACAGACTCTTACACACGATCACACTCAAACAGACCCTCTCTTGTATACACACACGCGCACACACGCGCACACACACACACACATGTCTGTGGAGTGAATTTGCATTTACAGATTTGCATTTGCAGGTACATTCTGTTTTGTTCAAAAGCACATAGTCTGCAGGCAGTCAGTCCGTCTGATATTTTATGAATTCCTACATTGGAAATAGAACCAGTCTGACTCAAGGTTGGGATACAGACAGACTATAATCTCACACTTTTAATGCATTGTCTGAGCTGAGATGTCACCTTTTTTTTAATAAAGCCTTAAGTTATCTCGGGACTGAGACTTGAAAGAAGTTCTGGGTTTTATATATTAATTCGCATCCCCATTCTTAATGATTAAAGACTTAACAGCTATCTCGGTTTGTTCGATACATTGTATCAGTTGTATGACACTTTGATCTTTTATTATAAATTCTGTGTCCGATGACCCTGCCCCACTAGCTACCTGAAGGAGCAGCGCTCTGAAAGCTTGTACTTCCAAATAAACCTGTTGGACTATAACCTGGTGTTGTGTGATTTTTAACAATGTCTATCCTAGTCCAACATGAGCACCTCCACATATTGCAGGAAAACATACAAATGGAGCATACAAATTGTAACATGGCAATGAGCAGGTAATCAATTTAGCGATATTGATTGAGTGCTATATATTGGCCTGGAACCCAGGAAGAATTCTATGATTTGTCTGAGCTCCGTGGGCTGTCTTTTGCCCAGCATCAAGGGGCAATAGAGCTCCTGTTTAAGGTCATACCTTAAAAAGACGTGGTGTCATGTAAGAACAGCAGCTTGGGTGAAGTATCTAGGGACAATCAATGCCGGTGAACTGCTTTGTAACATAAGCCAGAGTTTCCCAGAACAGAGAATAAAATCTAATTTGAAACATGTGAGTTTGTTTGTGTTGTAAGCCACACTGCAATGTTCAAAATTCTCAACAAGGCAATAGGCCCAATTAAGCGTCAGAACAAAACACTTAGACTAGAATGTGATGCTCAATTGAGAAGAATAACACTTTTAGCTGTAAACAAGTCTTATCTTTTCCATATTTGTTCAGCTGAATGTAAAGTTGTCAGGGAGATGAGTGGAGACAGCAGGGGCCCAGCAGAACAGGCCTGATTCATTAAACACCAATTACGACGTTATTTTTCTGTTAGGGCTGAACAATTCTCTCCAAATGTAGTAATCATTCCCTGAGTGTAGTTATATGGGCAATTGCCTTGCCTGAGTAAAGTGCTTTGGAAGCATTATTTTATATTATTTGATTCATTAACTGAAGGCTTCATCAACTGTTTTTACACTTCATAAAACAGATCTCCTAAAATTAAAGGCTATTAAGTAAAATGCTCTTTGTTTTATGGCTATTTCAATTATGCATTATGACAACTCAGTTGAACAAAAGCTGATACAACCCAATAGGGAGTTTAGACGTCCGTCTGTTCTCCTGCCTGCACCTTCCTTTTCTCCATCTTCCTTTTGAGGTACCAGCTACCAATTTCTTTGTCTCACTCCAAAGTGGCCATTTTGAACTGTGAGGCCAAATTGAGGTTGTACTGAACATTGGTGAGGCCTCTTCTGGAGTACTGTGTCCAGTTCTGGTCGCCCTGTTGTAGAAAGGATATTGATAAGCTGGAGAGGGTTCAGGAGAGATTTACCAGGATGTTGCCAGAAATGGAAAGTTTGAGTTATAAAGAAAGGCTTGATAGGCTGGGACATTTTTTACTGGAGCATAGGAGGTTGAGAGGTGACCTGATAGAAGTTTATAAAATTGTGAGGGGTATAGATTGGGTTAATGGCACATTTTTAAGGAGAGAGGAGATTTAAAAAAGACAGGAGAGGCAAATTTGTTATAAAGAGAGTGGCTTGTGTGTGTGGAATGAACGTCCTGAAGAAGTGGTGGATGGGCACAGTTACAAAATTTAAAAGACATTTGGATAAGTACAGGAATAGGAGGTTTGGAGGGATATGGGCCAGGAGTAGGCTGATGGGACTGGTTTAGTTTGGGATTATGTCCAGTATGGACTGGTTGGACCGAAGGGTCTGTTTCCATGCTGTATGATTCAATGACTCTATCATGAGCATTGATGGAGTTTTCAACAGCAAGATCATTGCTGCTACCTTGTTCTCTCCCCCTGATGCCCTTTTTTAAAAATTCATTTCTGTGATGCAGATGTTGCTGGCAATATTGTGTTTGCAACTAAACTGAGTCTGTACCTCACCATGTAGTGGATGGCTGCCACCATCCGCTTTAAGTGTAGCTGAGTACAGGGCCTGCCTGGACTAGTGCAGTAGAGGAAACTACTTTCTCGTCTAACTGGAAAATGCTCATGTATTGAACAAGAAGTAGTTGCAACTTGATGCAGGTTACATTGAACTGTTAGGCATTGTTACAGAGGCTATGGGGATGGATGTGATGTCTTCCCCTGAGAGCCTAAGCTGCTCTGCCCATAGATCTATGACATTATCATGATTAAGACATTCCTCAGTACTAACCCTTTCAGACCCTTCCACCTTTAAACAACCTGTAAGACTAATATTAAATTTCTAATTTCTAATTGCCCTGGAGAAGTTGGTGTTCAGCAGTCTTCCTGTGCTCCATCCATGCTGCATAGGTACATCCATCGTGTTGTTGGGTGGTTTTCAGCAAAGCCCATTACAGCTCGCAACTAGGAGTGATGTCTGGCTGGTTGGTTCCACTATAATCAGGTCCTCAAAGGCAAACACAGACAGGTCAACACAGCTGAGAAACTGACTCAGAAACTAATTCTGAAGATTCCTATTTGAGGTTCTGATCTTACCTCATAGCCTATTATTTTGGGATATTGTTCTGCATGTAGAGATACAAGATTAAGAGAGGCTAGGATCTATAAAGGACCTTTCACAAACTCTTGACTTTCCAACGTTCTTCAGAGACAATTCGTTGTGTAGGGAGTGCAGTCACTGATGTACTTTTGAAAATGCTACTGCCAATAACAATCATTGGACCATCCTTCCATCAGCAGTTATTCTTAAGATTCATAGAAAATACGTGCAGAAATAGGCCATTTGGCCCCTTTGAGCCTGCTCCACCATTCAGTATGATCATGGCTGATCATGCTATTTCAGAATCCTATCCCTGCATTTCTCCGTACCCCTTGATTCCTTTATCCGCAAGGGCCACATCCAGCTCTCTCTTGAATAAATCTAACAAACTTGCCCGAACAGCTTTCTCTGATGTTGAATTCACAACTCTCTGTGTGATGAAAGTCTTCCTCATCTCAATCCTGAATGGCTTACTCTTATTCTTAGACTATAAAAAAAAGGGGAACTTTGTCAATTGGAGAGAAAAAATATCAGATCTGGGGCTGACCACACTAAGTGAGAGTTGAACTCACGAAGACAAAAGGCTTGCCACGGATTGTGCCAAATTTTGTTGTCTGTCTGAAGTTATTCTGAACACACACAAGCACCTGATGCTTGGCTGTCTACCTGAGATAGCTGTAGTTTGCGGAATTCCCTTTGCTTCAGGCAATGCAGTACATTCTAAGATAGCTGTCTTCTGGAACACTCCTTGAGTGGTGAAGGTGGATTTTTAACTCTCACACTCTTCTGAGAGGACTGGAAAAGAAAGAAAGAGAGGGAGCAATGGGTTGTTGCTGTGCATGCAGGTCAATTTTCTGTCACTAGCTGATTTCAAAATGTAGTCATCTTATTCCACACACAAAATAGGCCATTCGACCTTTCTGAAATCAATGCTGACTCTATCTGAGTCTCTCTCTGTTTTCCAAGTGCTCTGCTAGTAAGCTTTTTATAAAGGATGCTAACATTTTCTCTACTACTGATGTCGGTATCTCGTTCCCAGTTTTCTCTTTACCTCATTTTTAAAGTAGTACCCTTTGGGAATTAAGGTATTAACTTATGATTTTTAATATTTGTAGCTGTAAAAATTGGTGCGTGTGTGAGTGTATGCATGCGTGAGAGTGAGTGTGTCTGTTTGTGAGTGTGTGTGTGCATGAGAGTGAGTGTGTGTGTTTGTGTGTGAGAGAGGGCGAGAGTGTGTGTGTGTCTGAGAGTGTGTCTGAGAGAGAGAGTGTGTGTGTGTGTGTGTGAGAGAGTGAGAGAGAATGTGTGTGTGTGTCTGAAGGCGAGAGTGTAAGTGCATGTGTGTCTGAAGGAGAGAATACCTGTGAGTGCGTGTGTGTGTGAGAGTGCGTGTGTGTGTGAGAGTGCGTGTGTGAGAGAAAGAGAGAGTGTGTGTGTGTTGTAGAGAGAGAGTGTGTGTCAGAGAGCATCTGTGTGAGTGCATGTGTGTGTGTGTCTGAGAGAGTGTGCGTGCGTGCGCAAGTGTGTGTGTGTGTGTGAGAGAGAGAGAGAGAATGTGTGTGTCAGAGAGAGTGTGTGTCAGAGAGCATCTGTGTGAGATTCAGAAGCCCACCTCAGACATGACTGCCAATGAATAGTACTACTGTTTAAACCTAAGAGAAAACTTGCTGCAAGAGTCTCTTCTTTCTAACCAACTTGACAAATGATTTGGAAATACACCTCAGTGTATGGATATCAGACACTTTGCTTATGGACTGAAGGCAAGGCAGTTAAATGACTTTAATCTGACCCGCTCCCCCTGTTCAAAGTTGGTTATCTACAGCCATATCAAGCAGGTGAAGGATTTACTCTTGCCCAGAGCTAATTTCATCTCCTTTCAGATTGAAGACAGGATTCTGGATTTAGCCAGGATTCCAAAGGTACAAGGTTTCATTGGCCGTACTCTTTTTTCCTAAGGGGAGGAGTTCCTATCTAATGTAGCTCATAACTTTGCCACCCTCACCTCTGCCTTCCCTGCTCTGAGGAAAACAACCCATCTCTCTAGTCTCTCTTCACAGCTGAAAAGCTCACTTGCAGTCCATGTCCTGAATGTGTTTCAGTACTAGGGCTAGAGAATACACAAACATTGGACTTTACTCCCATAGCAGCAGTGGCAACTGCGTGATGATACCCAGTAGCTGACATAGACAAGTGTCACTCATCCTGACTGCTGCCGTGATGCCTTTATCCAGTGCCAGTATTCCATTCTCTGACTCTCAGTCCAAACCATTGATTGGGAGGTTTCTGCATGAGGATGAGGCCATCCTTACACCAAGCTTCCTGACACCTATGTGCCATCTCCAAGATGGGATACAGTCAACTTGAGACCATCCTGAGAAAGCACCACATTGTCACCTGGCTTTCGACCCATCAAAAAGTGGCAACCCATTACCTCCTACCACACGTGTACTCACTGGAATTTAGACAAATGAGGGGTCATGTCATATCGAAACATGGAAAATCCTGTTGGGACTGGACAGCTTAGATGTGGGAAGAATGTTCCCGATGTTGGGGAGGTCAAGAACTAGGGGTCACAGTCTAAGAATACAAGGATAAGCCGTTCAGGACTGAGATGAGGAAGAGTTTCTTCATTCAGGGAGATGTGAACTGTAGGATTCTCTCCCACAGGAAGCTGTTGGGGCCAGTTTGTTAGATATGTTCAAGAGGGAGCTGCATGTGATCCTGGTGGCTAAAGGGATCAAGGGGTATGGGAAGAAAGTGAGGGTAGGATACTGAAATGGCATGCTTAGCCATGATCATATTGAACAGTGTGGCAGGCTCAAGGGGCCGAATGGCCTACTCCTGCACATATTTTCCATACCTTTTGTCTGCTCACTCACAAATCCTGCACCAGAAGTGGCTTAGTGTAATGGTTGGAATCCTGCGTCCTGTTGAGATTTAAGTCGGAAATTGGTCTAAGGCCAAGCTAAGGTCCCAATGTGCCCTCTAATGCATAGTAGCAGACTACAGAATGCTGTGGGCATTGCAGGTTTTGTCTCTCCTGTTTTAACTTGGTGTGTTTTGTTTCACAGATAGCTGCATCAGGAGGAACCCTTCCCCCGGTCAGTACACTGACTGCGCTTCACAGTTTACCCCACAACCCACACGCTGTAGCTCAGCAGACCCAGAACCTCATCATGGCTTCCTTACCAAGCGTCATGGCCATTGCACCGAGTGAGTCAACCTGCCTGTCGCCCGCACTCACCAATGGGGGAGCTTCTGCTTTGGTCATCGGTGAGTAGTCCTTCACATTGCTGCAATAAGCACCTCTGAACACATCACACACACTTCCACATCTGAAGCCTGATGTTGTGTATGAAAACATCGTGGCAACTATTTTGCGTGGGATGTGATCCCACCAGCAGTCAATTCCATAACTAATTAATCTGTTTTTACAATGTTTTCTGAGGGAGGAAATGTGAGATAAGATACTAAGAGAACTCAGGGCTCTAATGTAAATATACCATAAAATCCTCAGCATCTATTTGATTGACTATCACATGCAGATGATGTTAACATGCTATTCAAAGAACAAATACCAATTAATTAAAAAGCAGAAAACATCTCAATTTGGTAAATACAGTGGCTGGAATAGAATCATGGTACATTGGGGAAACCGAGCAAAGGCTACAACAACAGATGAATGGGCACCACACAACAATCAACAGACAGGAGGGTTCCCTCCCAGTTGGGGAACACTTCAGTAGTCCAGGATATTCAGCCTCAGACCTTCGTGTGACCATCCTCCAAGGCGGACTTCGGGACAGGCAGCAGTGAAAAGTGGCTGAGCAGAGGCTGATAGCTAAGTTCAGTACCCCTAGGGAAGGCCTCAACCAAGACCTTGGGTTCATATCACATTACAGGTGACCACCATTGCTCTATACACACACACAGACACTCCTACACACACACACACACACAATCTCTCACAAACACAGGCACTCCTATACACACATACTAACGGACACACATATACACAGACGCGCACACAGACACCCACACACACCCTTACAGACACACACTCCCACACTCACACATGCACCCCCTCACAGACTTAAGACACTCTGCACTCACTACACACACACACACGTACACTTTCTCACACTCACAACCCCAACCCAGACAGAAACACACACACACAGATGGACAAAGACCCATATGCACACATATATTTTGTGGGATGAATTTGTCCTTGCAGGGTTACACTGTACTTTGCTCAAAAACTGCATGAATTCATGTAAAACTCCGTTATCTCACTTTTTAGATTAGAATCAATCTAAGCATCATGGCATAGACAGAGAACACAGGGGGCTAACACCTTCAACATATTGTCTAGCTATCACCATTATTAACAGCTAACCCAAGAATGCAACTTCTTTTTAAAAAGATTTTGTGATTTACACATGAAAGAAGTGAAACTATCACGGTATTCTAACAGATGAAAGGCTTAACAGACAATCAATTTTTCAATGTATAATTTCAGTTACATCACACTGTAAATTTTTGCTATAAATTCTGTGTGTTAGGATTGAGCCCTCCACTACCACCTAATGAAGGAGCGTCACTCCGAAAGCTAGTGTGCTTCTAATTAAACCTGTTGGACTTTAACCTGGTGTTGTGTGATTTTTAACTTTGGAATAGAATAGAATCCCTACGGTGTGGAAACAGGCCATTTGGCACAACGAGGCCACACCAACCCTCTGAAGAGTAACCCACTTCCTTACCCTCTTACTCTACATTTATCCCTGACTAATACACCTTGCCTGCACATCCCTGAATATTATGGGCAATTTAGCATGGCCAATTCACTTAATCTACACATCATTGGACTGTGAGAGGAAACTAGAGCAAACCCATGCAGACACTTAAACTCCCAAGGCTGGAATTGAACCCAGGTCCCTGGGGCTGTGAGCCACCATTGCTAATCATATGATCAAAGACTACAACATTAAATGAGGCCACTCAGCCTATTGTGACTATGTTGACTCTTTGCTGGAGAAATGTAAATAAAATCCCACTGCCTTGCCCTATCCTTATTGTTTAATATGTTGGAGGGTATAGGGCATTCTCTTAAAAGGGACAACGGTTTCTGGTTTAATTGTTACCTGTCCTCCTGGATGTATTCTAGTAAATTGATCTGAAGTAAGAATTCTGAAAGAAAGAGCTTGCATTTATATCTACCCATGATCTCAGCATTTCTCAATGTGCTTTATAGCAAATGTGTAGTCGCTATTGTAATGGAGGCAGTCTGCTCATAGGAAGATCCCACAACATGGAAAGGGAGAGACAGAGAGTCAGACAGAAAGAGAGAGAGAGAAAGAGAGAGAGAGAGACAGACAGACAGGTGGAGAGAGAGAGAGAGAGAGCGAAAGAGAGATAGAGAGAGAGAGACAGATAGAAAGAGACAGACAGAGCGTGAGAGTGAGGGAGAGAGACAGAGAGAGAGAGACAAAGAGAGAATGACAAGAGAGAGACAGAAAGAGAAAGTGAGAGACAGATCAGAGAGGCAAACAAACAGAGTCAAACATACCAGAGACAAACAGAGAGAGAGAGAGAGAGAGAGAAGACAGAGAGAGAGAAGACAGAGACAGAGAGAAGACAGAGACAGAGAGGGGATCGGCAGAGATACAAAGATTCAGAGACAGAGGGACTGTGCTGCCAAAGCTGTAGAGAGAATGGACTCTATGGAAGCTCAGGAGATGTGAGGCATCTTCACTATTTGCTGCTCCTTCAATCACAGTGAGCACCTCAGCACCAAATGCAGGAGAGAAGTGATCTCTGATTGGAGAACCTTCCAAACCCACTGACCTGTGTGTCCTGGATAAGAGCTGGTGGGAGTGCTGTCCTCCACACCCAAAGGAGAAAACCAGTAATACTCACATCAGAGACGCGCTGGTCCTGTATTCTTTAAAATGGAGCTCTAGTATGATCAGATGATGAGTCTTGCTGCCTTTTGTTTACTGGTCTGGCCTCAGAAGGTCACATTTGCACCTATTCTAATTTATAAAATATGGAATGGACTGATGGGAATTGAGAGAAACAAGTACTTGGTGCCCTCTGGCAATGAAAAGATGGCAAACAACATCTACAACTCTCACTGGTTTCCAAGTCAGTGCAACCTTTCTTCCCAAGGACTACATATTGAAGAATGTGTACCAAGGTACCTTGTACCTAAGATAGGGCTGCAAGTGGTGACTTGTAAACTGTTCACTGTACTCATGTGAGTACGTGTGGCAGTAAAGCTAATTCAATTCAATTCATTTCAATAAATGTCACAGAAAATGTTCACAGTCCCATCAATGGAAATCTTTAAAACCCAAGTTCAGATGAATTCCATTTATAAGTTTTTATCAGCAGGACAACCATCTCTGCAGCTCATGCCAAGTTTAGCCAGCACTACCTGTTCAAAAGGTTGACGTAATCCGGACACGAGCCTGGGACAATGCTTACAGCAGATGGAAATAAACCTGTTTTTGGGCACCAGGGCAACGTGGTCCAACAAGAATTCCTGGAGGGAATCCCAATTCAGGGCTCCCGAGTTTGTTTGAACTGAGATTTTAATTGAAGTTGTAAATAGCAAGTAGTCATGAAACACCCAAATGTCAAAAGAACAGAGGGAGCTCTGTTCGGGCGGCACTGTGGCTCAGTGGTTAGCACTGCTACCTCACAGCGCCAGGGACCCGGGTTTGATTCTGGCCGTGGGTGACTGTTTGTGTGGAGTTTGCACGTTCTCCCCGTGTCTGCGTGGGTTTCTTCCCACAGTCCAAAGATGTGTAGGTTAGGTGAATTGGCCATGTTAAATTGCCTGTAGTGTTAGGTGCAGTAGTCAGGGATAAATGTAGGGAAATGGGTCTGGGTGGGTTACTCTTCGGAGGGTTGGTGTGGACTTGTTAGGCTGAATGGCCTGTTTCCACACTGCAGGGAATCTAAAAAAAATGCTGTTGTCATCCTGCGCAACCCAGTTTTCTTACAAAGGGAAAATGCTGTGGATCCTGGAAATCTGAAACTCAGCAGGTCTGGCAGTGTCCGAATACTAACCTAGCAATGATCACGAAGGAGGTTTTCCCAGGATGAGACTATCCCGTTGCACTTTGGAGGTGCTGACCTCTGCAAAGTCCCTAAATGTGAAATACTTAACTCCATTCATGCTCTTCTTTGAAAAGGGGGTTTTGTGGCACAGCGGTAGTGTCCTTACCTCTGAGCCCAAAGGCCTTGGTTCCAGTCCCACCTGTTTCAGAGGGATGTAAGTAACATGATTAGATTCCCTACAGTGTGGAAACAGGCCCTTCTATACCGACCCTCCGAAGAGTAACCCACCCTCTGACTAATGTTCCTAACAACTATGGGCAATTTAGCCTGGCCAATTCACCTGGCCTGCACGTCTTTGGAATGTGGGAGGAAACCGGAGCACCCGGAGGAAACCCACGCAGACACGGGGAGAATGTGCAAACTCCACACAGCCAGTCGCCCGAGGCTGGAATTGAACCTGGGACCCTGGCACTATGAGGCAGCAGTGCTAACCACTGAGCCACCCACTGGGGCACCAAATCTGAACAGAATGATTAAAATACCTCTGTGGACAGAGAAACAGAGTTAATGTTTCAAGTCTGGCTTGAATGTTCTTCAAAACCATTTTGACAAAGGCATCCTAGACTCAAAACATTAATTCTGTTTCTCTCTTTACAGATGCTGCCAGACCTGCTGAGTTTCTCCAGCGTTCTCTGTGTTTTTCATTCTGTCTCTTATAACCTCACGAGTATGATGTCTGTTATGAAAATGAAGTAAATCCAGAATACTATTCTAAGTTAAATCACAAGAGCAGAACATGGGATACAATTTTTTTTAAAAAACACAATAAATGTTAGAAGTGACTAAACAGGCAGATAGAATCCATGGAGATAGAAAACTGGGTTAACACTTCAAGTCAATAACTGGTGATTAAGCACTTGCTGATTGTAGTTCAGGATTCTGATGTCAGCTGTATTTTACGTTTGCTCTGATCGAGGCTGAAACTAGTAAAAGTGGAACTGGTGTGAGGACCTTTCCCATTACAATAGGTGAGATAAAGTGATGGAATAGACTTTCAGATTGAGTAGTGAAGGCAAAGCGTCATGAACAAAAGCAAGAGGGCAGGGATATTTTGGATTCACAAATCAAGCAGGATTGATTAAGTTGATGCATCCACATTTTCTTGTGGCCGTTCCCAGACTGGTGTCAGCTATTACTGACATGTTTGACTTCGAGGCTTCAAAACCCACTCCAGAGAGACCTGAGCATGCAGTGTAGTAACATACAGCTGTATGAAGTGAGCACTGCACTGCTGGGAGGTGCTGTCTTTCCTGCATTTGTCTGCCCTCCCAGATGGACGTTCAAGACCCTATCCCATCGTTCGACAAAGGGCAGGATTGATATTTATCCCTCAACCACCGCTGAAAAGATTATCTGGCCATTGTCACACTGTTTGCAGCATCCATGAATGCAGACTGGATGCTGCACCTCCTACCTTTGCAGTGGCGACTACGTTACAAAAGTATCTAGTTGGCTGTAAAATACTTGGTGAGATATCTTGAGATCATGAAAGGCACTATAGAAATGCAAATTTTTTTCTCAGGAGACTGAGATGGAGGATTACAGTGCTGTGTTGTGCTGGAAGTGGACAGGAGTCACTCCTAAACTTATATGATCCTTAATTCCCGTACAAAAAAAACTTCTATTGGCCCACAGTGTGTGTTGTGTTTGAACTGTTTAATGTGTCTTGTGGTTTTGACTACACAGAGTGCGCCAATAAAAATACAAAGACAAATACTTGTTTCTGTGCTTCCAGGCCTTGCTACGACTCAAGCTCAAAACGTTCCGGTCATCAACAGCGTGGGAGGGAGCCTGACGACCCTTCAGCCCGTACAGTTTCCACAGCAACTGCATGCCCACCACCAGCAGCCAATCATGCATCAGGTCCAGGGTCACATGGCTCAGAGTTCATTCATGGCTACAATGGCCCAGCTTCAAAACCCACACGGTGAGACACTCCTACCTTACGGTTTCAAAAAGTGACCTCGTGGAACTCTGTGTTCAGCACAAATCTCGCCTTAAACAGTTTAGAATTCAACCCCTGGCTGGGGAGGTATGCTGAGTCCTTTGATGAGATTAGCTGTAACTGCTGAACACGTTAGGAACAAGGGAAGGGAACTGTTCCTCCCACCACCACCACACATACAAGAGACCAGTTTTTCTTCAACCACAGACAAAAAAAAAGTGTGGAACGTCCAATTCCTGTGGAAATGAATTCCCTGGCAAAGATATCAGCCAGCCGGAATGATACAAAATACCTTTGATGCTGGAAGTCTGAAGTCACAAAGAATGGCCTCTTTCTGTACTGTAGAACTCTATAATTCTATAAAACAGAAAATGCCGGCTTCGCTGAGCACTTCCTGATAAAAAGTTATCAGAGCTTTTCCCACTTGGTGGAGGGATCAATGACTAGAGGGAACATAGATTTAAAGTAAGGGGCAGAAGGCTTGGAGGAGATGTGAGGAAAACCTTTTTCACCCAAGTGAATCTGTAAGGGTGTTAGAGACAGAAACCCTCATAACATTGAAATACTTCTTCAATGTGCTCTTAAGATGTCAACACGTACAGGCTATGGGCCAAGTGCTGGAAAATGGGATTAGAATAGACAGTTTGTTGTGCAGAGTTGATGAGCCGAAGGGCCAACTTGTGTGCTGAAACATTGGTTGTGTTTTCCCAAATTCTGAGTTGTTCCACCATTCGTACCAAATGAGCATTTGGTCAGCATGATCCCAGGTGGGATAGTATCAATGGCTGCTATTGGAAGCACCATCCTCGTGTTGAGCTCTCCCTCACAGAGCTGCCAGTCACGTCAAGAAGATGACATTTCAGTAGTGCCATCCGGGGAGAGAAGCCCAGTGGTAAGAAGAAGGGAGCACCTCCATGGCCTCAAAGGGCAAGACAGTTCCCTTCACACAGATTATGGCAAGCTTTGACAATTGGAGATGGCTCATCCCTCCAGTCCAGCAGTACCATCTCAGCCATGGGGCTGACCATTGCCACTGTAGGGCCCCTTTGTGCACCATGGTGCGGCTATTAAGACGCCTCCCCCTGCCGCCAGGTCTAACACATTGGCAAGTCAATGTGGTTCCCCACCACATCCCAGTTGGGGACAGAGGTGACCAATTGGATGCCCATGTCCTGTCAACAGGCAGCTCTGCCACTGCTGTACCTGTCATTGCGAATATTCCACAATGGTACAGAGGTATCAGGTTCTATCACCATATCTTCTCCCTCCACTTCACCAGCCAAACCCCTGCCACTGCATCTCAATGATTCTCTAGACTCTTGGTAAAGCACTGCCAGTTAACTGTTCCACTCTCCACGGCTGCTACCAGATTTGCTGAGTGTTTCCAGAATCTTCTGTTCTTATTCCATCCAGTAACAACAATCCTTGGGTTCTTCTCAAGCAGTCAATGGGCCTGTCAGTTTAGGTGACTGCATACATGCCTGCCCAGAAAGCCAACAACAGTTGACCCTAACGCTAACCCTAACCCTAACTTCCTCACAGTGAAACTATCAACTCAGAACAGTTTTGTGAATTTTATATCTTCAACAGTCTGTGAATCCAGCATTGCTAAGTTCATTTGCTATCTTTGGCACCTTCTCTGCTGATGCTTCATTCTGAGCTGTCTCGTTTCAATGACAGTTATCCTCTGCTTCCTACTGCCAGGGGTCACACGAGGAAGCAGGAAGTCTACCTCAGCCAGATTGGGAATTGAACCTGCATTACTGGTGTCATTCTAACCCACAAACTAGTCATGGGATCCAATCAGCCTCCATTCTTGACCTTTATATTGGAGGAATCATTGCAGATGCGTGAAATTTCAAAGTCGGAAGTTTTGTTTTTGAACACAGAGTTGGTGCTGCAGTTCCACTGCAGTTGTTTAGTCTCCATTTCCCTCTCCTCACTCGGCAACACTCCCCTCTACTTGACACTCCTTTTCCTTGTCACTTTACCCTGAGCCATACATACCCAAAATGCCTTGATTTTGGAATCATAGAATCATACAGTGCAGTCTACTGTCTGTGGCATTGAGTTGATGTTGTAATAGCATGGCTTATGTGGTCAGTCCCTGTGACAGAGCAGAAACCCATTGCCATATAACGAGAGTGGAAGTGCCATCTATGGGCCAACCCATTTTGGTCAGAAATTCTGTTTCTTATTTGCATCATGTTACAAATGTCAACCAAAACAATCAAACAAAGAGATAAGGCTGGCCACAGCGTAGGGCCCTCTGCACAGGCTGAATGGGCTGACCTTGTTTCTATTGGAGTTGAGAAAAGAAAGGGATGACTTGATTGAAGTGTACAAGATCTTGAATGATCTTGACCTGGTGAAATGAGGAGGATGTGTCCTCTTGTGGAAGTGTCCAGAACTAGGGGTGATTGTTTTAAAATGAGGGGAAGCACTTTTAGGACAAAGGTAAGGAAAAATTATTTCTCACAGTGATGTGTGTGACCCTGGAACTCTGCCTCAGAGGGCAATGAAAACAAAGTCATTGAATATTTCTGAGGCTGAGCTGGATGGGTTCTTGTTAGGCAGGGAAATGAAAGGTTATTGAGCTCAATGCAAATGTGAAATTTGAGACATGTATGTTATTGAATGGTCTTTTTTTTCTCTTATTTTGTATATTCATATGTATTGGTCAGGCAGTATCAATATCTTTTCATCCCCAAGGTCATTTGATAGTACAGTCATAGTCATAGAGTCATACAGCACGGAAACAGACCCTTTGGTCCAACCAGTCTATGCCGGACATAATCCCAAACCAAAAACATATCCCACCTGCCTGCTCCTGGCCCATATCCCTCCAAACCTTTCCTATTCATATATCTATCCAAATGTCCTTTAAACACAGTAATTGTACCCGCATCCACCACTTCCTCAGGAAGTTTATTCCACATGCGAACCACTCTCTGTCTAAAATAAATTGCCCCTCGTGTCTTCTTAAAGTCTCTCTCCTCTCACCTTAAAAATGTACCCCCTAATCTTGAAATCCCCCATCCAAAGGAAACGATAACTACCATAAACTCTATCTATACTCTCATTATTTTGTAAATTTCTATCAGGTCACCTCTCAACCTCCTACGCTCCAGTGAAAAAAGCCCCAGGCTATCCAGCCTTTCTCTATAACTCAAACCTTCCATACCCGGGCAACATCCTGTAAAGAACTAAATGTGCAAAGAAATATGCTGACAACCAGTTTAGGATTTTCAGTCAGTCTCACAGTGAGGAAACTTATGTATATTAATATTCAGGGCCCTGTCCTTTGCAGATAAAAGGAATGTGTACATACACTTCTTCTATTTAAATTCAGCAATATAGATGATAGCCATCAGCTGGTTAATTTCTCAGGGCAGTACCTTCACCAAAGTCAACCTGCCTGCTTATAAATTTACGGAAAAAAAGCCTATCAGTTAACTGTCATGTATCATTAACTTGTGCATTCTACCCGTGTCTTACCAATCAGAATCCACATACAGTATAATTATTGGTTTTCCTTTCAACGTTGGTATTTCTTGTGAATTGTCCTGATGGGTGCCTGACAACAAGCTTCAACAAAATGTAATTTTTTTTCCCCAGCAATACATCATTTCAAAAAAAAGCTATTGCTCAAATCTTGTTACCCCAACATCAGCACAAATTGAGAGCCAACTGTGCTTTATTACAGAATGGTGCATACTTTATCATGCTTTAGTTAGCAAGCAAACTACGCAGCCTGGCTGCCTGTATTCGAGAGAATGTTCTGATCAGACCCAGGGCTCTTGGTGCTTCTGGTGAATTGTCTGATAACTGTGAGATGTCTTTCCCACCGTCCCCTCTGCTCACCCTACTCTTACATATCTTAGTTGTTAAGAGTATCGCAAATGCCTTTGGTTTGCGGGTAGCTGTCTACTTTGAGGTGACAATTGTCATAGAATTTTCACAGCACAAAAAGAGGCCTTTTGGCCCATCATGTCCACGCTAGTCATCAAACATCCATCTCTTCAAATCCCATTTTGCAGCATTTGGCCAGCAGGCTTGTCTGCTGATGTATTTCAAGTGGTCATCTAAATAAATGTTGTGATGGTTCCTGTCTCTACCACACTTTCAGGCAGTGAGTTCCAGATGCCCACCATCTTTTGGGTAAAAATATATTTCCTCAAATCCCCTCTAAACCTCATACGATTGCACCCATCTATATATAGGCTGAAGCCTATTCCTGTTATTTGAGTTTGGTGAGAGACCTTGCTGACTGGTAATGGAGTTGGAGAATCAGTGTGAAATTCCGGGAGGGAATTGATGGATCCAACTGTTATGACGACTTCTTCACCCTTGGTGTGGAAGTTATGTGGATTCCAAGGTCAGTTTTGCTTTGGGTCTGAACTGGAATTAAGATGGTACCGGGCCAGATTAAAGCAGCAAGTTGGGGCATTCACTGTATGAGTTTTGTTTCCATTGGTTACTGTGGTATTTGATGTGATCACACACTATCCCTATTGGCCTGTGTAAATATGTTCTACTCTTCTCTCTTTTCAACACTGTACACTCCCCATATAATTCGAGACTGCTCATCCAGTCTGAGCATAATGTTACAACAGAACATCTGTGTGTCCAGGTATCTTTACATAGTAAATATGTTAGATTAGGTGCAGCCCAGGTAAGATTAGGCTTCAATAGAATTCAAGTTTAGTTGAGAAATTCCTTTTACATTTTGCCCTCCTTCACCTTATGTATGTATGTAATTTAAGAGACGATCAGTGGCTGTTAGTAGAAGAGGTCTTAGAAACTTATAAAATAGGAGCAGGTAGCCCATTTGGCTGATGGAGCCCACTCTGCCATTCATTATGATTATGGCTGATCCTCTAAATCAATGCCACACTCCTGCCCTCCCCTGACCCCTCAACATCTATTCCTTAAGCAAATTCTGGGACTTGACCTCCACAGCCTTCTGTGGTAGAGAATTCCACAGGTTCGCCATCCTCCAAAGTGAAGACGTTTCTCCTCACCTCCGTCCAAAATGGCCTACCGTATATGCTGAGACTGTGGCCACTTGTTCTGGACCCTAGGTCAGGCGAACATCATCCCTGCATCCTGTCTATCCAGCTCTGTCAGAATTTTATATATTTTAGTAAGATTCCCCCCTCATTCGTTGAAATTCCAGTGATAGACTCAGAGTCATACAGCACGGAAACAGAACCTTCTGCCCAACTTGTCCATGTGGACCAAGATTGCCAAACTAAACTAGTCCCATTTGCCTGCATTTGCCGCAATTCCTCTAAATCTCTCCTATTCATGTACCTGTCCAAATGTCTTTTAAAAGTAACTGTGTACACATCTACCACATATTCTAACAGTTCATTCCACTCACAAACCACCTTCTGTGTGAAAAATGTGGCCCCTCAGGTCCCTTTTAAATCTTTCTCCTCTCACCTTAAAACTATGCTCTCTAGTTTTGAACTCCCCAAACCTGGGGAAAAGACGTCTGCTATTCACGTTATCTTTGCCTGTCATGATTTTATGAACTGCTATCAATCTTCTATGCGCCAGTGACAAAAGTCCCAGCCTATCCTGCCTCTCCTTATAACTTCAAACCCTCCATTCCTGGTAAATCTTTTCCGAACTCTCTCCAATATAATAATATCCTGCCTATAGCAGGGTGACCAGAACTGTACACAGCTTTCCAAAAGTGGCCCCATCAACATCCTGTACAACCTCACCATAATGTCCCAATTCCTAAACGCAATAGCCTGATCAATGAAGGCAAGTGTGCAAATGCCTTTATTACCACTGTGCAACTGTGATTCAACTTTCAATGAATCATGTACCTGAACCCCTAGGTCTCTTTGTTCTACAACAATCCCCAGGCCCTCCATTAACTGTGTAACTCCTGCCCTAATCACACAACACTCCGACCTTCCAAGAACTCAGTCTCTTGAGCCTTCACTGCATTCCCTCTTCAGCAAGTTGATCCTTTCTTGGGTAACAGAGCAAAATTGTCCACGACACACCTGGCATTGTCTCACCAAGGCTCAGTCTAGATGCAGTAAGACTTACTTGTCTGTACTCAAACTCTTCTGCAATAAAGGCCAACATACCATTCACCTCCTATTGTGTGTGTGGGTGTGTGTGTGCACGAATGCGCGTGCACGAATGCGTGTGTATGTGTGTGTGCGTATGCGTGCCTGTTTTCTCTTCTTTCAAGATTTCATTTTATCAAACTGGGGTTAGGATGAGGGACAGTCACCTGGGAGTAATGTTTTCACTTCTCAATTACTGCACCTAAGATGACCGTCTAAAACCATTTTAATCATAAAACTGTTTGGTGTACAAGGGCACTAGGTCTCTTTGTGCATCGCTGTTTTCCAATCTTGAGGGATATTCATTAGCATTCTGCTCCTGAGGCAGAAGCTCCAAGTGCAAATCCCAATCCTGGATTTGATGGTGAAAGAAGGTGCCGGCATGGTGCCTCAGCGGTTAGCACTGCTGCCTCACAGCACCAGGGTCCCAGGTGTGATTCCAGCCTCGGGTGACTGTCTGTGTGGAGTTTGCACATTCCCCCTGTGTCTGCGTGGGTTTCCTCCGGGTGCTCCAGTTTCCTCCCACAGGTCCAAAGAAGTGCAAGTCAGGTGAATTGGCCATGCTAAATTGCCCATAGTGTTAGTTGCATTAGTCAGAGGGTAGTGGATCTGGGTGGGTTACTCTTCGGAGGGCCAGTGTGGA
Organism: Chiloscyllium plagiosum; assembly: GCF_037043375.1. NCBI lineage: Eukaryota > Metazoa > Chordata > Chondrichthyes > Orectolobiformes > Hemiscylliidae > Chiloscyllium > Chiloscyllium plagiosum. The sequence goes on along the minus strand of NW_028270162.1, from coordinate 46,323,686 downwards.
CTTGTTGGGCTGAAGGGCCTGTTTTCCACACTGTAGGGAATCTAATCGAAAAAAAACTTCTAACCTATGCCACTGGCCGACAATAAAACCAGGACAGATTCCTTGATAGGTGTTTGCTGGAAGGAACATTGGAGGCTGTGTCATCAACGCTCCCAGCTACAAGTTGCCTATAAAAGTGCATGTTGCCAAAGCAACTGGGACCCCTTTGAGATTTGACTGGACAATCGCATGGATCAGATTGATACTCCCAATGTGGAATTCGATCCGTGATCTGAATGGGGTGGGTTCAGAACTATCCTCCTCATCCAACCAAGGATGTTATGGGTCAGATTGACCTTTGGGCAGAGAACATGAAGAATAATCAGTCTCCCCAAGAGTTTCCCTCCCTCAACTGTCTTCCGTTATAGGGTTAACATTGGCCAGTAGAATGCCTCATTGGTATTCTCACATTACCCAAGCAAAGTTTCAAACTTTTTTTCTTTATTCATTCACAGAATGAGGGTGTTGCTGGCTAGGCAGCATTTTTTGTCCATCCTGGCCAGACCAGCTAGGGATGGCAGTTTCCTTCCCTAAAGGACATTAGATTTTATCAACAATCGACAATGGTTTCATCATCATCAGATTCTTAATCTCTAGATTTTTTTTTGTTGAATTCAAATTCCTCCCTTTCTACTGAGGTGGAATTCGAACCCAGGTCCACAGAACATCATCTGGGTCTCTGGATTAACAGTCCAGTCATAATACCACTAGGCCACTGCCTCCTCTAATTACAGTAGATTAGGTAGGACTGTAAAAATGTCCAACCTACCTTGCACAGTAATCAATAGAGCCTTAAAAAAAATTCAGGATAGAATTTCCTGCCCCTCCTGTGTTTGGGAGCAGGGAGGAGTATTTGATCAGGTAGAGTGCTGTGCAAGCGTGCTGCAGTCTTCACACCTCTGTCAAAGGTAAGTGCTGGGTATGGGAAGGTCTGTGGTCTGCCCTCTTGCCCATTGTGACCCTTAAGTGGACAGACAATGACCAGTGAAGGGCCTCATCCATCCCTGCAGGTATTAACCCAGAGGCAGTTGCCGTGATGTGAAGCGCTGCTTGTGACCTTACAGAGGAGGGCGCCTTCTTTAATGGCACCCAGAGGCTTCAGCAAGTGACTGGGAAGAGTGCGTGCTGCTGAGAAGTGACCCCTCCCACCTTGCTGCTGGAAGGGGGCAAGTCCAAGGGCTCATCTTATTTCAAAGGGACCAACAAACTGCAGTCACTGAGCAGGCATCGCCTGGTAGCCCAGGGAGCTGGGAGCACAGACTGCTATATGCGTAGCTCCAGCTCTCAGGTTGATCCTGGCACAGGGGTCAGAGGGAAGCAATCTAGGGGAGGACTGAGTGACTGTCCTTGCTGCTGCAACTTCGCAATCAATCTGTCCTCACAGAGTGGTGCAGGAGAAACCAGTGTGACTGTGCCAGCTCTCTGAATGCCCATCTCACGTTGGGCGGTAATCCTGCACATTAATCCTTTTCCAAATAACAGTCTAACTGCCCATCGAGGGCCTCAACTGAGCCTGACTCCACCTTCCTCTTTAGCAGTGCACTCTGACCACTCGCTGTGTGAAGATGTTTTGTTCCCCTTACTGACTCTGCTTCTTTTGCCAGTTATTTTAAAATCGGTTCATTCTCATTCTTAATCCTTCCTGGTGGTGGCCTCCAGCAGACACAGGAGACATTGCAATGCCACAGCGTTTCCCTGGGTTGGGGGTAAACCAATACTCTCTGAAATTAAGGAACAGCATGGTAACACAGTGTGCTGTCCAGTCAATAGTTATTAACGTACCCCAGGACCCAATAGTCATCCAAGACAAGAACTCAACTGAGATTCCTAAACTGAATCAAACTGCATACATTTAACATCAGAAATTGCCAGCTGTAACCATGGAGATTCCCTCCTATTGTCTGTTTCTAAGCCGATTATTCTACATCATCAATAGCCACTAACAAAATCTTGTGAGCACCACAAAGCCAGCTCACGTGAAGCTTAGAGGAACTCCATCTGAATTGAACAGAAACAAATCACAGTTAATTCCAGTAATCCTAAAGTCATCCAAAATTCTGCTGCCCATACCCACACAATTCCATCACCTCGGACTTGAAAGTTCAACAATGCATCAATTTTTAAATTCAGTTTTCTTCTCATGGCCTCACCCCTCCGTCTTCCCTTTCACTGCAGGCCTCAACATTCCATGTCCCCCTCTAATTCTGGCCTTATGAGCTCCCCTGATTTTAATCATTCCATCATTGGCTATTTAGCCAACAGCTATCTCAGCCCTAATCTCTTGAAGTCTCTGCCTTTCCCTCTCCTCCTCGCTGCCCTACTTTCCTCCTTTAGATCCTTCTTAAAACTTATGCCTTTGACCAAGCCTTTGACCATATTAATAGACACCTGGGTATTTTAATGTCAAATATTGTTTCCCTCTGAAGTAAGTTGGTGCTGTATAAATGCAGATTGTTGTTGGAGCAACACCAAACTGCATACAAAGTTCACTCACTGCATCCCCTTTGACAGCGTATCACCTGAAGATCAGGTTCTCCTCCAGTGGTGACTGGCCATCGGTGTTCTGAGATGACAAGGTTTTAATATTCTGTTGTATGCAATAGAAATCAGAGTCATAGAGTTATAAAACACAGAATCAGGCTCTTCGTCCATGCTGACCAGACATCCTAAATTCATCTAGTCCTATTTGCCAATTCTAGGCCATTTCTGGGTGAGCTAAATTGTGTTTTAGAATACAAAGTTATGGAAAATGCTACTCTTTTTAAGACATTCATTAAGATCTATTACTTTGATGAGGTTGTAGGTCCTCAACTTATTATTCCAATGTGGCCTGCTGTTAAATTTTGCTCCTGTTCAACACTTTGGGCTATTTTAATACATTAAAGGTTCTATCTGAGTACAAATGGTTGCAGTTGTTGATGGTGGTGTAGTGATGATGTCACAAAGCTAATGCTGCACGGACATGGGTGCAAACCTTCACCATGGCAGCTTATGTAATTTAAATTCAATTATTACGTCTGCAATATCGAACTGGTCTCAGTAATAGTGACCATGAGAACCGTCAGTTACCCTTACCTGGTTCGATCTATGTTTAACTCCAGACCCATGACAGACTGTTAGCTACCCTCTAATACCGCCTAGCAGCCATTCAATTCAAGACCAGTTAAGGATTGAGACCAAATGCTGGTCTTTCCACATCTCATGATAGATTGAAACAAAAGGTTGAACTCACAAGCTCAAGTATAAACAAAGTAACGTGTTTCCTTCTTCTCCTGAAGTATCATGCTCTGATTGAGCTCCCAGCTGCTTTCCTTGTCATTTCCTGAAGATCGGTTTCTCATTCAACCTTTGTGGGGGCATTACAGCTAAGCCGGATCCTAATATCTCCTGACACTCACATACAGACGTTCAGCAAAATGGCAATAGGATCAATACACCCAAGGTATAACAGCACTTGCTGCTGACACTCATTCTCAAGGGCAATATGGAAACATAGGCAACTGATGTTTGAAATTGGTCAGTCCATTCAGACTCCGCAAGTGCGTGTGAATACAGTCTCCCTCTGCCCTATTCTTTGCCCTAGCTTTGTATGTCTTCTGCTTCAAATCCATTTACTGAACATGCCAATGGAGTTATGAACAAGTAAAGGTATGAGACGGGAATATGCTGCTGTACCTTTAGTAGGGCCAGCGCATTGATTTTAAATCTTTGTACAATAACAACGTGAAAAAGGATACAAATTGCCATTGTAATGTAAATTGCTCCCGTTTGTCTTCAATGAAATGAAAAGGAGGCAAGAGATAATTACGCCCTGTTCACTGTTCCACCTTTTTATTAACCCTTTCATATTCCTTCCCCGATCCTCCTTCCATTCCCAGGCTCTGTTAGTGATTTCAGTCTGGTGTGTAGGCTGTTACGCTCTGTGGTAATTCTTAAAACCCTCATAAATTGATGAATGTAGTTGGCATTTTGTGGGCCCTCACTTACCCCAATTCTTTATTAGGAAGCTCTGTCAGTTGGGTGCATTTCAGGCAGGCAGAGCCAGTGCCATTGTCGATATAATTCACATTTTTGAAAGCAGCAGTTATTATTTGATAGAAGTCTCATTTATTCCAATTAAACCTCAGTTGGCAATCCTAAACAATTGCTTTGTGGAAAATTGTTGGAATCAGGGCAACTGTGGTGGTGGGAATAAATCCTTTTAGATTACATGTTTCTGTCCTTTTAACCTTGAATGAACTTAACCGTTCAGTGTGGCATTGTGATTGCTAGAATAGGCATTGGACGAAACACAGCAGCAACTCCTTTAGGTGTGAGAATCCTTTCACTTCATTCCTGTGGAAAATATTCAGCTGACCCAAGTGTACTTTTTGCACAAATTGTTATTATTCTGTTTAGCAGTTCCCCAGGCGCACACACCTTTCTCTCTCAGTGAAAGGAGATCCCAATAATTGGCCGTGAGGAAAAAAAATGATGTTCTAGTGACATTGTGCCATTTCCTGGGCCTTCATTGTGGGCAGTTTCATCATCTTGCTTTTGACATGGTCAGAATCTCCATGCATACACCCCTGTCCACAGAAGTAGCCAGCCCAGCTGAGCATTTCCAGCACTGCCTGTCCTCATTTCAAATCTCCAGCAGCATCAAAGGTAGTTTGCTCTTGTATTCTCCCAGCCAATATTTAACGCACAACCACAAGACACGATACCTGGTATATTTGCATTGGTGCTCATGGGAGGTTGCTGTGTGGAGATTGGCTGCCGTGATTCCGATTTAGTAATGGTGACCTCACTTAGGAGGTACTTCAATAACCAAAGATCATAAAAGGCACTATTTAAATGTAATTTTCTTTGATTCGAGCAGTTTCTAACAATCCCCATCTCCAGTACAAACTGGAAGTGACATTGTGGTTGCAAGCTGCAGAAGCATGGCTCTGCTTATGGATAAACCACTGGACCAACCTTACTGTTCTCAATATGGAGGCTAATTTGATAAAGAACAAAGAAACTTTGTAATTATTCATTAAACATTGCTGCATTTCTCTTCAAAAATACTTAAATATCTAGGAATGCATTTATGACAGACTGTTCCTTTCAGTGAACGTGCGATTAAGAAAGGGATCACATAGAGAGACACTTTAGCCAGTGGGTATAATGCAGAATGCATTCTGTTGCTTGGTAATTATAATGGTTTCCCTTCTTTAATAAGAAACATTCATTGTTTACTTCAGGGGAACAATATATCGCTTCCCCTCATAAAACCTTCCTCTATAATTTATCCTAATTTGATAAGCTATTTGGGAAATGAAACACTTTCATTCACACAAATATTAATGGTTAAGGGTGCTAATAGTTTTACTGTGTATTAATGCTTGCCAGATGAAATGCAAATAAGTAACTTGCAATTAATTTATGGACACTTGGAAAGGTAATCGAGGTGCCAATAAATTATATCAGTGTTTCTGTGCATCTTGGACCCCTGTGGGTCCACCTCTCAATATTACAATAAATGCTTTATTAAATCTACCTATTTCACACATTTATTTAATTAACCATTGCGCCTACCAACTAATTTCAGATGTTGATTCATTGCAAAATAGTTCATTTTTTTAAAGCAATGCTGTCAAATTTACTAAGCAAACGTAGTCTAGGATTTAGTTGCAAATCAAATCTGATCCTAGAGGGCATGGAGATGTCAGGTCAGTCATGATCTCATTGAATGGTGGAGTAAGTTTGAGGGGCCAAATGGCCTACTCGTGTTCCTATGTTGAATTACAGTTCATTGGTAATCACAGACTGACATCTAATGTGGAGGAACTCACGAGGGAAAGGTACTTGACAAATAAATTCAAAAGATCCCATGAAATGTATCAACTTCTCAATAGGTCAGAAGACTTTATTCTGAATGCATCCAACAATAACACTGAGACAAAAATGACTCTCATTGCCCAATGCATGTTTATTTTGGTTAAAATGCTTTGAGAGCAGATTTTGATCAGCTCAACAAATACCTTTTCTGCCTGGTTATGTAGATTCTGTACCTTAAAAAAGTCTCCTTTCTTAAGACAACCATAGTAGGCAAAGCTTCAGAAAAAGCACAACACTCTGACAGCCAGATAAAAGTGTTTCATGATTGTAGGATCTACCTGAAAAGCTTAATTTTCTGAGATCATATAATCATGTATTTAGGAAATATTATTTTTATGGTATTACTGGAATGTTAGATGGCAGGCAGGGTGACATATCTGAGAGTGGAAGGCCATGGCTGTTGAATGTGAAGAAGCACAACATGACTGATCATACTGCAGCAGACTGGAAACTGAAGCTAAATTGTGGCTCATTACATTAAGGTCATCTCCAATTTCTCACTCCTCCACTTTGATTCCATATAACATTATGTACCTCAGTTCATAATTGTACATCACTTCCCAATTCCTGATTCTGCCTTGCTCCATGTTTCCACGTTGCACATCATTCCGTCATTCCTTCCTCCATGTAAATCCCAATTTCGCATTCCAAAGGAAACATTTGCTTGACCAGGCTCCTTACTGTCTTTCTTTTATTCAACTTTGCTCTGATTTTGATGGAAGAATAGCAAAACACAAACATCAAAGTAACAGTGGGAGCAAACACTGGAAACTGTGCCCAGAACAGAACTTCATTCCAGCGAAATCAGAACTGTACACTCATGACATTTCCACTGTACACACAGTGATCAGCCTCTCGGCATCATCCCCGAGAATTCTTAACTAGGAGGCAACATTTGGGAGCTGCACAACTTCCTAATTAATCCGAAGTTTTGTTTAAAATGGGACTGGCAGAAACCAAAGTTGCATTCTAGAATGTTTTTTAGATTAGATTAGATTACTTTTAGATTAGATTACTTACAGTGTGGAAACAGGCCCTTCGGCCCAACAAGTCCACACCGACCTGCCGAAGTGCAACCCACCCATACCCCTACATTTACCCCTTTAACCTAACACTACGGGCAATTTAGCATGGCCGATTCACCTGACCTGCACATCTTTGGACTGTGGGAGGAAACCGGAGCACCCGGAGGAAACCCACGCAGACACGGGGAGAATGTGCAAACTCCACACAGTCAGTCGCCTGAGTCGGGAATTGAACCCGGGTCTCTGGTGCTGTGAGGCAGCAGTGCTAACCACTGTGCTACCGTGCCGCCCAATGTTCATGTCAATTGTGATGCTGCTGCTCACTCAATTGGATTTAACAGTGTTGACACAAAGATTCTTCGATCCAATCCGTTGGAGGCAAATAGGGTAATACCCTTTAAAGATCAATATTGTGACATCATTTTTTTCTGGACCTAGAATTGACCATTCCTAGATATTTATCTGATCAAGGTTTCAAATAATCTAGCTGTTCACTAAATGGCAACTCATGAGTAGATTTTCCACCAAAGCTCACTCAGATGCTGATGAATAAATATTAGTTAGAAGCATGGAATCCCTAAACTCAGAAAGGAGCCATTCAGACCATCGGGTCTACCCAGACCCTCTGAAAAGCATGCCATCCAGACCCAGACCCCCAACCTATCCCCCACATTTCCCTTGGCTAACCCACTTAGCCTGCACATCCCTGGGCACTCTGGGGCAATTTAGCATGTCCAATCCACTAACCTCCACATCTTTGGACTGTGTGAGGAAAACAGAGCACCTGGAGGAAATCCATGCAGTCACAGGGAACATGTCTGTGTGGAGTTCGCACAGTCACTCCAGGGCTGGAATCGAGCCCAGATCCCTGGCATCATGAGGCAGCAGCGCTAATCACTGAGCCACAGTGCTGCACCAAAGCCATTGCGCTGTCTGAAGTACAGTTGTCAGGACTTTGATTCTAGAAGATCACGTCAAGAATGTTTCTCAATATGTTGTGGATTTGTTCCAATTTCACTTGGTGCACAATTTCAGCTTACTTCCTTTTGCCTACCTCTTCTACTCTTTCTCCACTAGATCCAATGATCCTGACTCTATGGGGCAATATTCTGGAGCAACCTATCACCTCAATTATCCGCTTAAATGGCCATTCTTCTTTGTCCGAATCTCCATTCTGAATTCCTATTGATTACTTAATGGCAGGGGCAGAGATGTCACGATGGAGTCCCATCTTGGTCTTGCCCAACATCAAGTTGATCTCCAGCAGGAGTCACCTGTCGATAACCATGATGCAGAACTCTGGCTAATTTCTACCTTCCCTATCTCAAGGAGGCCAGCATGTATTTCTCATTTTTAATTACCCATTGAATGAAGAGCTAGGGCCATTTCAAAGTGCAGTTAAGAATCAAAAGCACTGCTGTGGAGCTGAAGTCAGAGATAAGGGTGGTGCTGGAAAAGCATAGCAGGCCAGGCAGTATCTGAGGAACAGGAGAGTCAACATTTCAGGCATAAGCCCTTCATCGGGAATGTCTGAGGAATGTCTGATTCTCTAGGCCTGCAGTCCTCACTTTCTCCTCGTCTCTGAAGTCACAGATAAGCCAGACCAGGTAAGGATGATTAATCTTCTTTCAGCAAGGAAATTTATGAACCAGATGGAATTTTACAACAATTGACAGTGGTTATATGGTCATTGTTAGGTGAGCTTTACATTCCAGATATTTTTAATTTAATTTAAATTTAATCCAAATGTGAAGTACAACTGTGTGTAGTTAGTGTTGTGATTTAAGAAATGCAGCAGCCATATTGCATAATGCAAGGTCCCCCTAACAGTACTGATATAAATGTCTTGGATGGCTACTTTTAGCAATGTCAGTTGAGGGCTAAATACTGGTCAGGATCACACTGAGAACTTTCCTGTACTTCATCAAAACAAATGCCATGGAACCTGCTACAATTTTTGTGGAGAGGACAATGATAACTTTGAAAGAGGAATTTGAACTTGCAGTTAACTTTTGAAAGAATAACACCAAGATTTAATGCTTTAAAAATCTTTTACTGTATCAAATTTATTAACAATACCATTGATGAAAGGCAATTATCTATCTTAGGGAATTTACAATTTTGACTATAGAAATAAATGGTTTCTTTTTACTTATTCAAGTGTAATGAGATCTGACAAATTTACTTGAATTCTTTGAGGAGCATAGATAAAGGGGGAGTAGTGGATGTAATATATTTGGATTTTCAGAAGGCGTTTGATCAGATACCACACATTAGACTACTCCTTAAGAGGAGAACTCATAATGTAGGGGTGGCCTGGATAGAGGATTGGTTAACTAAGAGAACAGGGAGAAAGTGAGGACAGCAAATGCTGGAGATCAGAGTCAAAGAGTATGTTGCTAGAAAAGCACAGTTGGTCAGGCAGCATCCAAGGAGCAGGAGAGTCAATGTTTCGGGCATAAGTCGTTCATCAGGAATGGGTTAAGAGAACACAAAGAGTTGGATAAGGGGGGCATTTTCAGAATGGTAACTAGTGGAGTATCACAGGGATCAGTGCTGTGGCCACAATTATTTGCTACATACATTAATAACTTGGATGAGGAAAGTGAATGTACTATAGACAGGTTTGCAATGACAAAAGAAAAGTGGGAAGGCAAGAGGTGAGGATGGCACAGGGACATAGACAGGTTAAGCAAGTGAACAAAAACTTGGCAGATGGAATATCATCAAATCATAGAATCCCAACAGTGTGAAAACAGGCTATTTGGACCAACAAGTCCAGACTGACCCTCCAAAGAGTAACCCACCCAGACCTATTCCCCTATCCTGTTACTCTACATTTACCCCTGACTAATGGACCTAATCAACACAACCCTGAACACGCTGGACAATTTCAAACAGTCAACTCACCCAACTGTGGGAGGAAACCCACGCAAACACTGGGAGAATGTGTAATCTCCACACAGACAGACAGTCACCCAAGGCTGGAATTGAACCTGAGTCCCTAGCACTGTGAAGCAGCAGTGCTAACCACTGAGCCACTGTGCTGCCAAAACAAACTGTGTGGTTAACAGTGAAATTTTAAGTACCTCCAAATTTTAAAACATCAAGTTAGGTGAATCCAACTCAAATAATTTCTAAAAATAATCAGTGAAAAAAACACGTTAATGAATAAACATGATTGCGATTTGTTAGACATGTACAGTTGAACTGACCCAGAAGGCCAGAATAAAGATAATAGCTAACAACTGTAGGAAAATGTGAGGTTATGTATTTTGGTAGGAAAAACAGAGGAACTAAATATTACTTAAATGTGAGAGATTGTTAAAAAGGCTATAGAAGACTGGGAATTAGCTGTCCTTCCACAAGACTCACAAAAGGCTAGCATCCAAGTTCAGTCGTAATAAGGGGGTCACATGGCATTTTATTCAAAGTGAATCAAGTAAAAAAGTAGGGCAATTTTATTAAAACTATCCAAGACACTAGTCAGTTCATAGCTGGAAATTGCAAACAGTTTTGAGCCCCTTTTTGAAGGCAAGATACACTGGCATTGGAGGCAGTCCAGAGACAATTCACTAGGTTGACATCGGGAATGGAGGGACTGTCTCATGAGGTTGATTAAGTTGGGCTTAGACACTGAATCTCCCAAAGTTCCATGAAACTGTTGCAGATATTGGGTTATAATCAGTGACTCAAATGAAAACAAGTTGTGAATTAAGGATAATGAATTAACATTTCTATTGAAATAGAAGGATAATGTGTTTCCTGTTGCCATGGTAAACAGGGTAGAGGAAGATGTATTGGAGCCTGGGCATTCCCAGCTGGTTATTTCCAGCAGCAGAGGACTGAGGTCCTCAAGACAACCTTAATTGTTGACTAAAGATGTTAGTTGTTGACAGGGTGATTTCTACGCATTCCTGCCCCAGAACTTAATTCTGGGTAAGACCGGAAGGTGACAGGATCTGGGCACACCACTCCAAGTACTCCTTCTGCCTCTGATTTTACCCTACTTTCCCATTGATACAGACTGAAGAGGACAGGTTGTAATAGACTCCAGTATTAAAGTATGATGAACTTTGACCTTAGCTCTATGAGAATACCTCTATCTGATCTGGATCGGAGTTGTATGGATTTTGCCAGAAACATTGTTCAGTGCATTTCGCAGTCAATTGAAACAGAAGGATTTGAAACACAGTACTCCTTACGACTGTAAAAGGTAATGGTTCTGAAGCAGTTAATGTTTAGTGTCTACTCTTTCCAGATTTAGAAACTACTGACACTGTCCCCAGGTCTGATTAGTTACAGCCCCGTCTCCCAGTAGCTGCCGGCCTGCTACAAACTTCAGGGCTAGAGGCATCCATTCATGAGACGTGATGTTGGGGTGTGAGTGGCTGGTTCCTCTTTGAAGCTACTCTCCTTCCTGTCCAAAAGGATTCTAGGGGTGGGGAAGAGGCGAAGATCTGAGATACCCAGACTTGTCATCTCTGGCTTCTGTGATTTCGTAATTGCACCTAACTAATCCATATAACTTGTGCTGTTAAGAAATAAACTGCATCTTATTATACAAGTGCCTCTTCCCATTAAGACTTAATATTCATCTCCCCTCTACCATCGCTAAGTTCAGAACAGGTAGATTAGAAAATATATATACTATGAGTGGAATACATTTGATTGGCTCTTGTGGTGCAGTGGTAGTGTCTCTACCTCTGAGCAAGAGGCCTGTCTCAGAGGTTTGTCATAACATTTCTGAACACACTGATTGGAAAATATCTCCATCGCAAGTTGGGCTGGTATGTGGTTTTAGTTTGGATAAATATGGGCTCTTCTGGTGCACTGGTAGAATTCCTACCTCTGGACTATGAGGTTCAAGACCTACCTGATCCAGAGGAGGTCAAGACAGAGTGGATGGACAGAAACTGGATTTGTAATGCAATGGGGAAAGAGTGAGGGAATGAGACTGTTTGAGTTGGTTTTGCAAACAATTACATAGATATGATAGGCTGAATCTATGGTTCGACGCCATTGAGTCATTCAGCATGGAAACAGACCCTTTGTTCCAACCAGTCCATGTCGACCCATAATTACAAACTAAACTAGTTCCACCTGCCTGCTCCTGGCCAATATTCCTCTAAACATTTCCTATTCATGTACACATCCAAATACTTGTCCAACAATTTCACATCATAACCACTGCTCCCATTTATTCCGACCGGCGATTGGTTTTGTTAATTTCAGCTCCTGTGGAACTAAGACACTGCAAACTCCTTTACTTGGTGTATAAATTGTTGTTCTCTTTCTAAAGTTCTCTTTTTGTGTTTCAGTCCTGTTGGTGAAAAGCTTTGACTCCACATCCCCTGTTATCAAGGCTTAAATTCAGTGCTTCCAAGCAATTAACACTTTACTCCCTCAGCTCCAAGTCCGATTCTTGGCATCACTGTACTTCAACCACAAGCCACCAATGGTTGGTCCAGATTATAGTCCCTAATCTGACACTCTCTGAACAGTTCCAGTTGCCTGGTCTCCACTCACTTATTTCAGTGAAGTATTTTCCTCTGGAATAAAGCAGATCATACTTGGAGGTTTATTTTGTTTCTCACAGCTGGGTGTGTGAGGCATTGCAATATTAAACACTTCAACCACAAACAGGAACAAATGCCTTTCGTCCTGTTTATAAATTGCCATGCTGATCCTGCCACACAATTTACCTGTATTGCAAAACACAACACATATCTCTATTAGGCTATTAACAGAGTTCTTTCTGTGGCTATTGTTGCCAGACCATTGCCAGATTTGATTCTGCGCTTAAAGACCTCATTTCCAGTTTGCCACTTGAGCAGATGCAAATGTAGCTCTCTGCACACCAGTGTCCCATTGAGAGACAGGCTGTAACTAAAAGGTGATTACTTTACATAACTTTTGTGAGGAGGTTTGTGGCTTAAAAATGTATTCAAAGAGAAAATTACATGTATTGTATTCTCAGCCAAGTTTTGCAAACAGACAAAAATAAATAAGAGAACTGACCTAAATTGGTCTGGGAGGGGCGGGAGTAAAGTGTTAATTGCTTGGAAGCACTGAATTTAAGCCTTGATAACAGGGGATGTGGAGTCAAAGCTTTTCACCAACAGGACTGAAACAAAAGAAGAGTTGAAAAATGTGGCGCTGGAAAAACACAGCAGGCCAGGCAGCATCCGAGGAGCAGGAGAATCGACGTTTCGGGCATAAGCCCTTCATCAGGAATGAGACTGGTGTGCCAAGCGGGCTGAGATAAAGGGTAGGGGGGGGGAGGGAATTTGGGGGAGGGGCGCTGGGATAGGTGGAAGGAGGTGAGGGTGATAGGCTGGAGAGGGGGTGGGGGCGGAGAGGTTGGGAAGAAGATTGCAAGTCAAGAAGGCGGTGCTGAATCCGGGGGTTGGGACTGAGATAAGGTGGGGGGAAGGGAAATGCGGAAGCTGGAGAAATCTACATTCATCCCGTGTGGTTGGAGGGTTCCTAGGTGGAAGATGAGGTGCTCTTCCTCCAGGCGTCGTGTGGTCAGGGTCTGGCGATGGAGGAGGCCAAGGACCTGCATGTCCTTGGCGGAGTGGGAGGGGGAGTTAAAGTGTTTGGCCACGGGGTGGTTGGGTTGGTTGGTGCGGGTGTCCCAGAGGTGTTCCCTGAAACGTTCTGCAAGTAGGCGGCCTGTCTCCCCAATGTAGAGGAGGCCACATCGGGTGCAGCGGATGCAGTAAATGATGTCTGTGGAGGTGCAGGTGAATTTGCGACAGATTTGGAAGGATCCATTGGGGCCTTTGAGGGAGGTGAGGGAGGAGGTGTGGGTGCAAGTTTTGCACTTCTTGCGGTTGCAGGGGAAGGTGCTGGGAGTGGAGGTTGGGTTGGTGGGGGGTGAGGACCTGACGAGGGAGTCGCGGAGGGATTGGTCTCTCTGGAATGCTGATAGGGGTGGGGAGGGAAATATATCCCTGGTGGTGGGGTCTGTTTGGAGGTGAAACACAAGAAGACTCAACTTTAGAAAGAGAACAACAATTTATACACCAAGTGAAGAGATTTGCAGTGTCCTAGTTCCAGAGGAGCTGAAATTAACAAAACCAATCACTGGTCTGAATAAATGGGGGCAGTGGTTATGATCTGAAATTGTTGGACAAGTATTTGGATGTGTACATGAATAGGAAACGTTTAGAGGAATATTGACCAGGAGCAGGCAGATGGAACTAGTTTAGTTTGTAATTATGGTCGACATGGACTGGTTGGAACAAAGGGTCTGTTTCCATTCTGAATGACTCAATGACGTCGAACCATAGATTCAGCCTATCATATCTATGTAATTGTTTGCAAAACCAACTCAAACAGTCTCATTCCCTCACTCTTTCCCCATTGCATTACAAATCCAGTTTCTGTCCATCCACTCTGTCTTGACCTGTCAAGTTTCTGAGCACTTCCATCACATCTCTCCTTCTCAAATGAGAACAAACCCTGACTGAAGAAGTCCGTCATACATGGGACCGGTCTCATAAGTCTTTTTTCTCCAAATTCTCCATAAAGGCTACACATCCTGAGCAGTGTTCAGAATCAAACATAGCTGAGGCCAAAATGATGTTTTATGAAAGTTTATCCAAACTTGAATTTTTTTGTACTCCAGGCCTCCAGTGATATGTTAAACTAGCTTTTGAAAAGGAAATGTCTCAGCCCGCCAAGCCACCTTCAATGATTTGTGTACATATCCCCATAAGGTCTGTCCATTCCTATACCCTCTTTAGAATTGTATCTCCACTCCACATTTATCCTGCCAACACATATGACTTCTGCTTCTCTTCATTGCATCTTATCTGCTGCCTGTCTACTCATTCCACCTGCTTGAAGCCTATCACTATCCCCCTCATGGTTCACAGCCTCCAGTGTTTGTGTCACTTACAAAGTTTGAAATTCTGCCTTGTATGTTTTAAGCCTTGGCAATGAATATACGTTAAAAAAAAGCAGTGGTCCTAACTTAGACTTTAGGGAACCCCCACAATGTTTCTTTCTTCAGTTTGAAAAACAACCGTTCGTTTCTGCTTTCTGTTTCCTGTCACGCATCCAATTTCTTAGCCATCTTGTCACTTTTCTCTTGTTCTGTGGGCTTCAATATTGCTGGTCTATATGTGGGACTTTATCTAAGAATTTCTTGAAGTCCATATGCATCGCAGCATGCAAATTATTCTCATCAGTCATCTCTGGTATCAAAAAAATTAAATACAATTTGCCTTGAGCAAACCCATGCTGGTTTTCCCTAATTAATCAATACTTCTCCAAGCGACTGTTAATTTTGTCTCAGATTATCATCCCTAAAAGCTTTTCCACTGCTGAGGTTAAACTTGCTGGCCTCAATGTTGTTTTAAAGGGATTAGTCTTCTCTCTAAAGATATAATTCTGTTCACCTACATCATTTAGTTGAATGATAATTTGGCAAAAGGTAGGTAATTTCATCCCTGAATGTGTGATTGGTTATCTGTACATCGGTGCTTTATTAGCAGATTAATGGGCCACACTTATCTCTTTCACATTGTTAATCAATTCATCTAAACAGTGAGGATTAACAGCTCATTATTCATAAGAGTCGAGGCAATGTGCTTCACAGAAAAACAAAGTTTACAAACCCTACATTTGATTTTGCAGAAATTAGTCCATCTCTCAGAAATAAAAAGCGTGGTTAAATTTAACCACAAATTTTAAGGAAAAACATGTAACACTCGCTGAAATATGTCTTCCTCTGATGTTGTACATCAGGAACCTTGAGACCACATTGCTTCAGGGAGAGCATTGAAGGGTGAGGTCCGAGATCTATTGCTCAGTTCATTGATGCAGATGGACGATCCGGCGGGGGGGGACAGTAAACTGGACGCCATGTCCAGAGCCCTGATGGACACGGTAAAAGATGCCAAGCTGCACGACGTCTTCAGCACCCCTGCAGACGGAGCGCAGCGTAGATACACCTGGTCACGGGCAGACGGGTCTATCCGCTCAAGGATAGATTACCTGTTTGTGTCCCGAACGCTCTCAGTCAGATCCACCGACGTCAAGCCGGTGTTCTTCTCTGACCACTGCCTCCTGCTGGCCGACTGTCACCTACAGGACGGGCAGCGGGCTGGTAAGGGAACGTGGAAGCTGAACACAAAGCTGTTGACCCCGGGAAACATTGAGGAGCTCAAGAGGGACTACGCAGGTTGGAGAACCGTGAAGCCCCTCTTTGAGTCCCCAGCGAACTGGTGGGAAACAATAAAAGGGAACATCAAGAGGTTCTTCATCCTCAAAGGTGTTCAGGAGGCGAGAGAGAGGCGGGGAAAACTGTCCCAGCTCCAGGAAAGTATGCAGAACCTGCTCCTGCTGCAGACGATGGAGTGGATGTCACGGAGGACCTCAAGGAGGTGAAGGGCCAGCAAGCCTCGCTCTTTGCCTCGGAGGCCTCCAAGATAATCTTCCGGTCCAGGTTCCGCTCGGTGGAGCAGGACGAGACGTCCTCACGTTTCTTCTTCCAGAAGGTGCACAAAGAGAGCTCCGTGCTCAGCAGCCTGAAGGAAGAAGATGGCTCGATAACGTCATCTCAGGCTGATGTCATGAGGATCAGTAAATCCTTCTGTGCCAGTCTGTATTATGTGAAGCCGACCGACAGCGCGGCCTCCCAGTCATTCCTGTCCTCTATCACGGAGGTCTTAGACGACAGAACACGGGAGAGGCTGGACCAGCCGCTATCTCTGGACAAGCTGACCAAGGCCCCCTAGTCCTTCGAAAAGAATAAAACTCCCGGAGGCGACGGCTTACTGGTCGAGCTCTATTCCGCTCTGTGGGACTTGATTGGCCAGGACCTGCTGGAGGTGTATGTCAGTATGCTTCGGGCAGGTACCGTGAGTGAATCCATGAGGAAAGGCATCATCACCCTCATCTACAAGCGGAAGGGGGAGAGGGAGGAACTCAAAAATTGGAGACCAATCTCACTGTTGAATGCGGATTACAAAATTCTGTCAAAGGTAATCGCCAACCGGGTCAGATCTGCTCTGGGGTCGGTGATTCACCCTGACCAAACCTGTGCTGTGCCGGGCAGGAAGATCGCTGAGAGTCTCGGACTCCTCAGGGATACGATCGCCTACGTGCAGGACAGAGGGTTGGACACCTGCCTGATCAGCCTGGACCAGGAGAAAGCCTTTGACAGGATATCACACAGGTATATGAGAGATGTTCTCTCCAAAATGGGCTTTGGGGAGGGAATCTGCAATTGGATCAGACTGCTCTACACCAACATTGTCAGTGCAGTCTCAATCAATGGGTGGGAATCAGATAGCTTCCCAGTCAGATCTGGAGTCAGGCAGGGCTGCCCTCTCTCTCCTGCCTTGTTTGTGTGCTGCATACAGCCATTTGCTGAGTCCATCAGGAAGGATGCGAGCCTGAGAGAGGTGACTATTCCTGGCAACAGGGGCCTGCAGGTTAAGGCCTCCCTGTACATGGATGACGTCGCCGTTTTCTGCTCGGATCCGCTGTCCGTGCACAGACTCATGTGCATATGTGACCAGTTCGAACGGGCCTCAGGGGTCAAGGTAAACCGAGGCAAGAGCGAGGCCATGCTCTTCGGGAACTGGACCGACCAATCTGCGATCCCCTTCACCGTCAGGACCGACCACCTGAAGGTGCTGGGTATTTGGTTCGGAGGGGCTGGGGCGTGGGCCAAGTCTTGGGAGGAGCGTATCAGTAAAGTGAGGCAGAAACTGGGCAGATGGAAGCTACGGTAGCTCTCCATTGCGGGAAAAAACCTGGTCATCAGATGTGAGGCACTGTCATTGCTATTATACGTGGCACAGGTCTGGCCTATTCCCAGAACCTGTGCCGCTGCAGTCACCCGGGCCATCTTCTAGTTTATATGGAGGTCAAAGATGGCCCGGGTCCGAAGGGACTCGCTGTACAAAGATCTGGGCAACGGGGGAAAAAATACGCCCAATGCCACCCTCACCCTGATGGCCACCTTTGTGTGTGGCTGCATCAAGCTGTGTGTGGATCCCCGGTACGCAAACACCAAGTGTCACTACGTACTGAGGTTCTACCTGTCCCCGGTGTTGCGAAGGATGGGCCTGGCCTCGCTGCCGCGGAACGCTCCAAGGAGTTGGACCGTTCCGTATCACCTGTCCTTCGTGGAGAAGTTTATGAAGAAAAACACCTTTGACCACAAGTCCGTCAGGAAGTGGTCAGCACTTAGTGTCCTTGAGACCCTTCAGGAAAAGGAGAGGGCGGATCCTATCGAGCGATTCCCTGAGCAGACTGTCAAAGCCATTTGGCAGAATGCCTCATCGCCAGAACTTTCCAACAAGCACCAAGACATGGCTTGGCTGGTGGTGAGAAGGGCTCTGCCTGTGAGATCCTTTATGCATGCCCAGACTCTCAGCCGCACCGCACGCTGCCCTTGAAGCGGCTGCGGGGGGGACGAGACTGTCACACACCTCCTTCTGGAATGTGCCTATGCAGAGGAAGTCTGGAGAGGGATGCAGTGGTGTTTGTCGAGGTTCGTCCCGAGCAGCGCCGTGACGCGAGACTCTGTGCTCTACGGCCTGTTCCCCGGGACGCACACCGAGACGAACATCAACTGTGCCTGGAGGATCATCAACTCGGTGAAGGGCGCTCTCTGGGTGGTCTGAAACCTGCTGATCTTCCAGCTGAAGGAGTTGACCCCGACTGAGTGTTGCAGACTGGCACATTCCAAGGTCCAGGACTACGTGTTGAGGGACGCGCTGAAGCTTGGGGCAGCTGCCGCCAAGGCGCGGTGGGGAAAGACCACCGTGTAAAGCCTGCCTGCCTAACGAAGAACAGGGGGCCCATGCAGTCATTTGGGCTCCACTGACACCTCAGCTAATTATATGGGCATATGATTGAAAAATGTACAGACCTGTACAAAAATGATAAATTCTGATCTCTGTATGTACATGTTTACATATGTATGGCATGACCAACTGTACAGACCATCAAATTATTTTATGAATAAAGTATATTTTTGAAATAAAAAAAATAAAAACATCTATTGCTCGGTTCATAACTAGAAAAAGGGTGACTGGAGTTCAAACAAAGGTTCAAGGAGTTCCAGCTGTTTGCAGACAACACCGAAAGTGATGAAGAAACAGTGTCAAACTCCTCTGACCTTGAAAAACATTGACCACAGACTTTAGGAGGCCCCAAAGTTATGATCTATACCACCACATGTTACACAAAAACAAGAGTCTGATTCTTCTCAAATAAATATGTGTTACTGCTAATCCTATCATAGACTTCTAGTGCATGGAAGGAGGCCAATCAACCTATCATCTTTCTGCAAGCTCTCTGAAACAGCAGTCCATGGAAACATAGCTGACACATGATTGTCTGTGTTACTCAAAGTAACCTATCCTGCATAATCCCAGTTTGCAGCTCTTGGTCCACATCTCTGCATGTTACAGTGTGTGTGGAAGTTTTTTTTCAATGCAATGAAGATTTCAGCCTCCCCTACACTTTCATGTCGAGTGAGTTCCAAAGCATTTCACCCACTGGTTGAAAAGGTTTCTCTTCAAGTGCCTACTAATCCTTCTGTCAAATACTGAGATCTATAGTTAGAAACAGAAAATGCTGAGCAGGCCAGACAGTGCCTGTGGAAATCGACAGGGTTAATGTTTCATCAGACCAACTGCTTCCTACCAAAGTGAATAATCTCACATATCCCCGCACTAAATTTCATCTGCTGTTTATTTGCTCTCACTCACTCACTCTGTCTGTAGCCCTTTGGATATTACGGTCTTTGCAGCCTCTCTGGGCTGAATTTTCTCGTAGCAAGTTTTGAGAAGATTTGTAGCTGAGGTTGAGGTTTTGGATGTAGGTTTGCTCACTGAGCTGAAAGGTTCATTTCCAGACGTTCCGTTACCTTACTAGGTAACATCTTCAATGGACCTCATGCAAAACAATGCTGAAAATTCCTGCTTTCTATTTATATGTTTGGGTTTCTTTGGGTTGATGATGTCATTTCCTGTGGTGATATTATTTCCAGTGGTGGAGTCACTTCCTGTTCCTTTTCTCAGGGGGTGGTAGATGGGGTCTAACTCGATGTGTTTGTTGATGGAGTTCCGGTTGGAATGCCATGCTTCTAGGAATTCTCTTGCATGTCTTTGTTTGGCTTGTCCTAGGATGGGTGTATTGTCCCAGTCGAAGTGGTGTCCTTCCTCCTCCATATGTGAGGGTACTAGCGAGAAAGGGTCATGTCTTTTTGTGGCTAGTTGATGTTCATGTATTCTGGTGGCTAGTTTTCTGCCTGTTTGTCCAACGTAGTGTTTGTTACAGTCTTTGCACAGTATTTTGTAAATGATGTTAGTTTTGTTCATTGTCTGTATTAGGGTCTATCGAGTTCATTAGCTGTTGTTTCAGTGTGTTGGTGGGTTTGTGGGCTACCATGATGCCAAGGGGTCTGAGTAGTCTGGCAGTCATTTCTGAGGTGTCTTTGATGTAGGGGAGAGTGGCTAGGGTTTCTGGACATGTTTTATCTGCTTGTTTGTTGCTGAGAAATCGGCGGACTGTGTTCATTGGGTACCCATTCTTTTTGAATACACAGTATAGGTGATTTTTCTCTGCGTAGTCCCTCTGTGCTTCAGTGTGTTTTGGCTCATTGAAATAATATTCTGATGCAGCTTCTTTTGTGGGTGCCGGGGTGGTTGCTTCTGTAGTTCAATATTTGGGCTGTATGTGTTGTTTTTCTGTAGACGCTGGTTTGAAATTCCCCATTGGCTGTTCACTCTACTGTGACATCTAGGAATGGCAGTTTGTTGTTGTTTTCCTCCTCTTTAGTGAATTTTATGCCAGTAAGGATATTATTGATGGTCTTGAAGGTTTCCTCTAACTTGTTTCATTTAGTGATGATAAAGGTGTTATCTACGTAGCGGACCCAAAGTGTTGGTTGGATGGTTGTCAGAATGGCTTGTTTGAGTCTCTGCATTACTGCCTCTGCTAAGAACCCGGACATCGGAGATCCCATGGGTGTTCCGTTGGTTTGTCTGTAAGTTTTGTTGTTGAAGGTGAAGTGGGTGGTAAGGCATAGGCCCATTAGCTTGATGATATTCTCCTTGTTGATGAAGTTAGTTGTGATTGGTGTATGTGTTGTTGGGTCTTCTAATAGTGTAGTCAGTGTTTCCTTGGTCAGGTTAATGTTGATTGATGTAAACAGGGCTGTTACATCAAAGGAGACCATTACTTCATCCTCTTCTATCTTAGTGTCTTTGATGGTCTTCAGAAATCCTTGGGTGGAGTGGATGGAGTGGGGTGAGTCTTCTACGAAGTGTTTTAGTCTTTGGTGTAGCTCCTTGGCCAATCTGTAAGTTGGTGTTTCCAGGTAGTGAGACTATGGGTCTGAGGGGGGCTCCTGGTTTGTGAATATTGGGTAATCTGTAGAAGTGTGGTGTGTTAGATCCATCTGGTTTCATTTTTTGGAAGTCGGTCTTACTTATTTTCTCAGTTGATTCAAAATCTTGATGTCGGCCTAAATTCTAGGTCAGGTAATAAGACATTGTATGAGAAATGATTGCAATGTTCCCAGAGGCCCAACAAGGACACTTAATTGTGCCACATTATCTGTCCATCATGTTTTAAAACTCATTTGTGGGACTTGGACATCACTGGCCAAGCATTGGTAGCCCGTCCCTGTTTGCCCTTGAGAAGGTGGTGGACAGCTGCCTCCTTGAATTGCTGCAGTCCACTAGCTGTTGGTTGACCCACAATGCCAATCGGGAGGGAATTCCAGGATTTTGACCCAATGACTATGAAGGAACGGCAGAATATTTCCT
Organism: Chiloscyllium plagiosum; assembly: GCF_037043375.1. NCBI lineage: Eukaryota > Metazoa > Chordata > Chondrichthyes > Orectolobiformes > Hemiscylliidae > Chiloscyllium > Chiloscyllium plagiosum. The sequence continues at coordinate 46,301,950 of NW_028270162.1, read as the reverse complement.
AGTCAGGGTGGTGAGTGGCTTGGAGGGGAACTTACAGGTGTAAATTCCTGAAGAATAAATGAAGGCAGACAAGCATGATTAAGAAGTCAAAAGGAAAGACTTTTTTTTATTCTCGAGGGATGTGGGCATTGCTGGCTGGCCAGCATTTATTGCCTATCTATAGCTTCCTTTGAACATAGTGGCATGCTAGGCCATTTCAGAGGGCTATTGAGAGTCAACCACATACCAAGTGAGGATGGCAGATTTCCACATTAGTGAACCAGATAGGTTTCTTTTTCCTGACAATGCTTTCACAGTCAGTAGATTCTTAATTCCAGATTTATTTTTCAATTGAATTCAAATTCCACTATCTGCCATGGCATGATTTGAACCCAGGTCCCCAGAATATTATCTGCGTTTCTGGATTAATTGTGTAACACTAATACCATTAGACCATTGCGTCCCACTATAATATTTAATGCTGTAAATGATTGGTTGATTTTCTATTAGTCTAAAAGTGTAAAATTATGGGGTCGGTGAGGCAAGTTCGAAGATCAACATCACATTCAGCATCAATATCTTATTAAGGGGGCAGCCAGTTGGTTCAAGGGGTGGCAAGGTGGCTCAGTGATTAGCATCGCTGCTGCACAGCACCAGGGACCTGGGTTCGATTCCAGCCTTGGGCGTCTGTCTACTTGGAGTCTCCCCAAATCTGCTTGGGAATTCCTACAAGCATGGCACTCATCCACAAACTCCATCAACAAACACATCGACCTGGACCCAATATACCGGCCACTACAGCGGACAGCTGAAACTGACAACCGGAAGCGGCAGGGACAGGCCGGAGGAAACACCAAAGAAGCACTTCACAGGAGGCTCCCAAGCACTGAGGATGTCACCTAGACAGGGGACAAAACGTTTACAACAAAAACTTCCAGCTCGGCGAACAGAACCACAGCAACGAGCACCCGAGCTACAAATCTTCTCACAAACTTTGAGCTTGGGTTTCCTCCCACAGTCCAAAAGATGTGCATTGGCCATGCTAAATTGTCCATAGAGTTCAGGGAAGTGTAAGTTAGATGCATTAGTTAGGAGTAAATGTAGCGTAATAGGGTAGTGGAATGGGTCTGGGTGGGTTACTTTTTGGAGGGTCGGTGTGGATTTGTTGGGCCAAATGGCCTGTTTCCACACTGTAGGGATTCTATGATTCTAAAATGTCAGCCTTCTGGACTAAGAGGAGGAGAAATATTTTCATTCAAAAGGGTTGTGAATAAATTCTGTATGTCAGAGAGCATTTGTTTCACAGTACATTCAAGACAGAGTTTGATTAGATCTTTAAGTGCTTAGAGAATGAAGAGATATGGGAATAGGACAGGAAGTCGGAGCTGAATGGGGGAACAGACTTCAAGGGTCAAATGGTCTCCTCTAGTTATTCTTTCTTGTGTTCATAGAATCCCTACAGTGTGAAAGCAGGCCATTCAGCCCACCGAGTCTACACTGACCCTCTGAAGGATATCCTACCCTATCCCCATAACCCTGCATTTCCCATGGCTAACCCATGTAGCCTACGTATCCCTGGAAACTTATGGCTATTTAGTATGGCCAAATCCACCCACCCTGCACATCTTTGGACCATGGGAGGAAACCAGGGCAAACACTGGGAAGAATGTGCAAACTCCACACAGACAGTTGCCTGAAGGTGGAACCGAAGCCAATCCCTGGTGCTGTGAGGCAGCAGTGCTAACCACTGAGCCACCGTGCCACCCTGTTGCGTTGCTAATGCTAGTCCATAGATAGTGGGATCTGTACTCTGGTACTGTGTGTGAGCAGCATTGCACTGGTGAGTATGACCTCCCCCAGGACAATGTTTATGAAATTAAATTAAAAATGTAAATATCATCTAAGTAGTCTTGGCTGAGTCTATCCAATAACCTGGAATGCCCTCAGAGCAGCCGGGGATGTGCAATATTTCCCACATCCCGAGCAGACCTGAATAAATTGAAATCGATTGTTGATTCTTGCACAGTATTAGTAACCGGCACATTCAGCTTTTACCAGGGACCCAACCTATCCAGCATGCCTGCTAAAAGAGAAGCTTCACACAGACACATCCAACATATTGTGCAGCCATTTTCAGCCCCTCCCATTCCCTGTGGTCGAAAACTCAATAGCTGGACAGTATACGATGAACCGTGAGACACTCGGATATAAAGAGTCCCCTTTGTCCCAGAGTGCCATTTGGTGTATGGTGGAAGAAGAGCGAGTATTTTTGTCTGCATCAGCTTATTTTCTGTGCCGACACCAATCTTTTCTTTCATGGTCTCCAACATTGATGGGAAGTTGTGGGAAAGCAATTTGTACATTCGCTGGTGATAACTGTCAGGCCCCCTGCAGATTTTCAAAGTGATTTCGATACAGAACCCAAGGGAGGTTTTAAACACACTTTGGAGACTAATATAGCTGCATTGAAACAATAATTTACTGTTAATTGTCCCTTGCTTGTTACAAATAGGGACTAACTGCACATAAAACCACAAGAGAGTCACCTTCAAGATGTGCCGCTGATGGCTTGGTTTTGTTTTAATCTAACTGCTAAGCTGACAACTTGCTGGCTATGTATTTCCTGCAGCAACACATGTTAGATAATATGGACAGAAGGAGAGTTATGCAAAGACTCTCCACTGATGAAGTTCTGCTGATATTGCTCTTTAAGACCAGCACATCTGCCTTTGCTACAGCAGACTGAGTTCTCCTCTGCAGTCAGGGAAAATTCAAACTGAAAGACCACCTCAGATTTCTTCCCTTCTCTCCTGCTCCATCCCACATTCCTCCTCCTTCGACAGCACCCTTCCCCCTCCTAATCCCCCGATCTCTCCCGCCTGCACTTGCTCCCTCCCCTGCTTTGCCGCAATTCCCGCTTCCTCTCCCCTCGTGTCCATAACTGCATCCCTCATCTCCCTCCATTTCCCTCTGTCACTCCTCATGCTCCCTCTGGGTTTGAAGCTGAAAATTACAGTGGGGAGAGCGGGGCCTAGTTCCTAGGAGTATTCCCCTCCCCCTGTCCATCTCATCTCCAAGCCCACCATTAGGTTAAGGGGCACAGACCCTGAAAAAAAAGAGGTCATAAATACTCAAATTTTCCAAGTAACATGAGGGAACTTCATTGCTGTTTCATCCCCACCCAGCAGTTATTTTCTCAGGGCTCACTCTTATGAAGATACACAGTGAGATCCTTTGGGTCCTCTAGGGCCTGGCCTGCCTTTCCTTCTTACAAATTGGCAGCAATTCCTTGATGTCTGCACTTTTCACACTGTCAGCTCTGATGAGGCATATTGTGGGAGCTTCCATCACCTGTTCACCCACCTCCAGTCCTTCTCCTCTGCCCAGGAGGTTGAAGGGCTTATGCCCGAAACGTCGATTCTCCTGTTCCCTGGATGCTGCCTGACCTGCTGCGCTTTTCCAGCAACACATTTTCAGTTTCTCCTCTGCCCCCCAATCTTCCCAATTCCTTTGAATGCCATATTCTCTCCAAGGAGAGTAACCTTCCAGGTATCTAAATTCCAGGGCCAACCTATGGATGGTTGGTGTCTTCAACATGGGAATATAGAAACAGTAAAGTGCAAGAGAGAGGTGTGTAAACGGGGGAGAATATTAAAATTAATTTTTATTTCCTTTAAATACAGCTGTATACAGCCACAAGCCAGAACTCCCACAGTACCACACCAGTCTCTTCCCCCAGACTATGGTCTTCACGGATGCCAGCAATCTCAGCAGCCTCACCAGTCTCCCCATGGCGAAGCAGGTAATCAGTGTTGTCAAGCATCTTTCTAGTAATGTATACTGACTCCTCTGGGAGGGAAAAACAACTTAGCTTTCGAGTGCTGCTATGTTCCTGCACTCAAAAAAGGGCAAAACAACGACTGGAAGTTAGCTAGAAAATGTCAAAGCACAAAAGCAGAACGCTGCAGATTCTGAAAATAAAATAAAAATAGAGAAAGGCATCCATTGACCTGTAATGTAACTCTGGTTCTCTCTCCTCAGATACTGCCAGAGCTGCTGAGTGTTTTCAGCATTTTCTGCTTTCATCCCAGAAACACCTATTATCCATTGTAGCTTCTTAACAATGCAGGTCAGCTACTGACCAGTGAATTCAGAAGGAATAATTAACTCAAGATTTATTGTTAAATAAAAGACCACCAATACAGGACTTACTGTGTGGTCATTTAAATAACAGAGTCTCAAGTGGGCATTCTGTGCCCTCTTCCCTCCCATGAATTGTGTACAGTATGTTCACTGTGAAGCTCTGCTAAACAGATTGAAAAGTGCACTTCAAGTGATAACCTGCATATACTCCTAGTGAAAGAAAGATTGTACTGCAAGGGTTCTGCTCATCTACTACAAACTAGACAATGCCGATAAGTTTTATGGAATTGCAGGCAGATTTCCCAGGGGAAAGTCCCTCTGTCAGCACTAAACAATAACAAAATAAAAATATCAGGGAATAAAACAGATTCAGTGAGTGACGAATGAGTTCAAGTCAAAAATCTCCATGAGAGCAGGCTTCAGACAGTGTCCCCATCAATTTGCACAAGGTTTAATGCTCGCATAAACCTGATGCCAAGTGGGGAACAAGTGTGCTGACTGCCTCAGGGAGATACAGCATCCTGCAATTTCATCCATTCAGATATCAGGCTCTGTATTTAAAGGAATTGATGACTTTGCCTTTTTACGTTCCTCCTCATTAAATAGTAAGGATTGCTGAATGCTTTTGCACATATTCCTACATCAGACACCTTCCACTTCAATCTGCCCAACCCAATCAAACAAACACTTAATTCCCATTCACAGTATTTTCACAAGTAAATGCAAAGTTCAAATAAAGCAAATAAAACATTTTTTTAAAAATTGAATGGTCAATAGATTCTCTGTCTGGTGACCCACATTCGAGGGATCTCCGGACAATCCTGGAGGGTTGGCTTCTCTGGAACTCTACCCACCGAGCCATCTTCATTTCCTCCCTTCAGGCCCTCCTTGAAGAGTAGGCCTTTGGTCTATCTGATTGACTTCTCCTTTGTTCAAGTGTCAGTCGTCTGCTCCCAGAGGTGGTGAGCTTGGAGGAAGAGTCTCTGAATTAGTCAGGTGGTGGCCTACCCAAATCCGGTCATCCTCTCACCTTCCACACCCCCCCAGCAATCTGGTTCTGAGTGGGAATCCCACTGCCAATTGAGGCCTTTGAGAGGGCCATTAAAGGACTCCTTAAGGATCTCAGCTCTCTGCCACTGACCAAGCTGCAAGGGAGCCTGTTATTGGTCAGCAGGTGAAAGTGTGTATGTTTGTTTCCACCTTATGGGGAGATGTTCCCTCAAACAAAGGCACTGAGCGCTTGATTGAGGATTGGAGCATGAGGAAGGGGTAGGAGAGCACGCTGCTTCCCCTGACCTGTTTCCTCATCCTGAATGTGGTCTACTGAGCGCTCTCTGGAAGTGATAGTGTCTCTCACACCCTCCCTCTTCTTTCCAGCCAGCAGGGGAGACTCTCAAGCCTTAAAGAAGCTTCTGTGCAATATGTCTGCCCGATCACTCTCCATTGGGACACTTTAATAGCTGATAGGTGTAAATACGTGTTGTTGCTGAAAAGTCAACATTGCCTGCTTTGTATCTGCAAAAAGGGAAGTGGCATCTTTCTAACATGTTATTTTTGACGTAGAATTTTCACAAACATACAGTCTCTGGGGAGTTGCTGATCACAGCTGGGTTGTTGGAGGGTGCAGATTGTGGCCTGTAGTGACATTTTGCACTCCCAAGAGAGGACAGGAGGGTCAGACTGCAAGCTCTCCTCTGGAACCTCTTCACGGTTCCTTTCCCCAGTGGATTTTATCTGTCAATCGTGGAGAGGACATGCAATCCAGCCCCATGAGCACTTGAGTTCTTCAGGCAAGTGCCCGTTCTTTGTCTGTGTCCAGATTGAGTTCTGGCAGGATATTGAACCCTGAGTTGGGCATGGGAAAGGGCCACCCCAACCCAATTGTGCTTTTGCTTGACCATTCACTTAACCAGGTTTCCTGCTAGACTTGCAGGGCTCCAGGTAGATTCTGTAGCTCAAGGGCACTGACATCGTATCACTCAAGTCTTCCTCAGCCGAAGCTGAACGTGAATGTGAATGAGTGTACTGTCACATGTATTCTATGTGAGAAAAACTGTAAAATATAATGAAAAGCTTTTCCAATGTTGTCATGATCTGGTGCCATTTTGAATAATTTAAGAATAAGAAAAAACAATAGTAAGAGATAGCTTAGAGTCCTTCAGTCCCGAGCAGCTTATCATCAATAACATCTATGCTGCCATCCTCCCTCCACCACCTCACTGCCGTCTACACCGGGCACAACCAACATTGAAGTTACCACTCTTCAGGTGTCACCTTTGCCTGCTGGGCCGATTCTCCTCCACCACCGCTTCCTCACCGTCTCCGCCTACGCCAGACCCACCAACGGCAAAGTCGAGTCTCTCACCATCAGACCCGTCTTGTGGATGTTGTTGTGATGCCCTCCCGCCACCGTCAGCGCCGGACCCGACCAACGACAAAGTCACCGATCCTCAGCTGCCATTTTCATTCGTCACTGGGTTTACCGCGCCTCTGCCAATGTCACAGCCGTCGATTCCGTTACCAGTTCCCGTGCTCGCCTCGATAAAGTAAGCAAGGGCTCACTTGGGTCCACTCACCGCTGCCCATAGCGTTCGCACTGGGATCTCTCACTGTCCAAGCCTCAGGACAAGAGGTAAATAAAGGAAAAGGGAAAAAGAAACAAAAGAAAAAAGAAAGAAAAAGAAGAAAGAAACAAGAAAGAAAAGCAGTTAGAGCGAACAACTCTTGGCTCAGGACCCCTACTCCACTGCCATCTTGATGACATCACTGACTTTAGGCGTAACTGGCTGTCAAGTCTAAAACCTCCAATTCTGCACCAATTCAGTATAAAATCTCTCACACGTGAACCCATTGTGTGAACTCATGTTAGTTACAATATCCTGAGGATAAGGTGGGATCAATTGTGCAACACCCTGGTTTGTGGATCCAAAAGAATTTAAAGGACTTCGGATAATAATATCAGCATGAAGAATTAAATGAAATGCTACATCCTATCTCTGAACACCCTTTGCTTTTGCAGGCTTTAATAATGAGAGCCAGTTTACTAATTATACGCAGAGCAGCTACAATGAAACAATTGAGCTTCATTTATTAATCCATTTGTTTTGAGTTAATTTCAGCTCCCATGATGATTCAGTAAAGCTGACACATGAACATTAATTTCTATGGTTACAGGATGTAGCAACATATCATCACTGAGCCTGAGTGTCAATACAATTGCCTGATACTTCCTTTGATTATTCAGTCAAAGCCAGTTAAATGAAACATACATGATTGGGGTATTCACTTTATGGAGAATTTCCTTTAATATATTCGAGCTGATTCCTGTACGTCTGGTGAGACGGAGGTTAACATCAGGTTGCCTGTGAGACTGCACCCACAGGAAAGACGCTGGTTACATATTATGTTGACAGTTAAAATGAAACCACATAACATTTAAGAATGCTGACTTTGTACAGATAAGCCTTGGTAATCCCTCCCATATCACATAGAGAAAGAAACAAATCACAAATTATGAACATTTTTGGTCATGTCAAGACAAACCAGGTCTCTCATAGGAGCTGACATTGCAAATACATTGCCAACTGAGTATTTATATAACCACAATCTAGTTGTGACTACAAGCTGCTAATACTAATGGAGTTATGGAGCCATAGAGCTGTATGGAAACAGACCTTTCTGTCCAACTCATCCATGCCGACCACCTATCCTAAATTAATCTAGTCCCATTTAGAGTCATAGAGATGTACAGTATGGAAACAGACCCTTCGGTCCATGCCGACCAGGTATCCCAACCCAATCTAGTTCCACCTGCCAGCACCCGGCCCATATCCCTCTAAACCCTTCCTATTCATATACCCATCCAAATGCCTCTTAAATGTTGCAATTGTACTAGCCTTCACTACTTCCTCTGGCAGCTCATTCCATACACATACCACCGTCTGAGTGAAATGTTGCCCCATAGGTCTCTTTTATATCTTTCCCCTCTCACCCTAAACCTGTGCCCTCTAGTTCTGGACTCCCCGACCCCAGGGACAAGACTTTGCATATTTATCCTACCCATGCCCCTCATAATTTTGTAAACCTCTATAAGGTCACCCCTCAGCCTCCGATGCTCCAGGGAAAACAGCCCCAGCCTATTAAGCCTCTCCCTATAGCTCAAATCCTCCAACCTTGGCAACATCCTTGTAAATCTTTTCTGAACCCTTTCAGGTTTCACAACATCTTTCCGATAGGAAGGAGACCAGAACTGCATGCAATATTCCAACAGTGGCCTTTTGTTTGAACCTTTGATTCTTGTTCGACTGCACTTTCACATGGCTCTGACTTATTAACTGATTAAAATATAGCCAAATTCATTGCTTTCAAAAAAGTATGAGAACCAGTTCCCACCTAGGAGTGGCTGATCTGTGGAAGGGGTAACTAGTCTGTACTTGTCCTGGGCACACAGATTTCCTTTGTCATCTGTTAGGATAGAACCTATAGGCAGAGTACTCCCAACTCAGTGGGGCTAGATCCCAGAATCCGTGAGATGGAAAAATCTCAAAAAAGGACAGATCCCAACTCTATCCTGTTCTGTGACAGATTTCTGCAGCTAAGGATTGCAAATCCAGTGAAAAGTCCCCTGGGCCTGGTGTGGAAGCTTTTGAGATCATTAAAAAAAAGCCTTTGTAAAAATCATGAATGTCTTCTTTCCCAACATTGCATGATTCCATGCTGTGCCTGTAGTACACCAGGGTTACTGTGGAGCACTTACCAGTGTGGAAACAGGCCATTCGGCCCAGCAAGTCCATACCAATCCTCTGAAGCGTAACCACCCACACGCTATCCTTATGACTCTGCATTTTCCCCCATGACTAACGCACCTAACCTACACATCCTTGAACACTATGAGCAATTTACCGAGATTAGATTTAGATTAGATTCCCTATAGTGTGGAAACAGGCTCTTCGGCCCAACAAGTCCATACTGACCCTCTGAAGAGTAACCCAACCAGACCAATTTCCCTGTGACTAATGCACCTAATACTATGGGCAATTTAGCATGGCCAATTCACCTGACCTGTGCATCTTTGGACTGTGGGAGGAAACTCACAGAGACACGGGGAGAATGTGCAAACTCCATACAGACCACCTGAGGCTGGAATCAAACCTGGGACCCTGGTGCTTTAACCACTGAGCCACCGTGCCACCCATAATATTTAACCTGTTTTTCTAATCAACCTGTTCTGGGATGTTATTACACACCTCTGGAGCAGGTGAGACTTTCAGTTTAGGGGCAAGGACACTACAATCATGCCACACTAGAGACAGATCACACATTGATTGTTAAGATACAGTACAGAGAACTCGGATTAAAAAGCAGCACCCAAACAGGGACTTGAACCCTGGACCCTCAGATTAAAAGTCAGATGCGCTACCTACTGAGCAATCCAGGCTACAGTCCACCTAACATGCACATCTTCAGACCAGGTTTGATTAGTTTCATTGAGGAGCTCCAGCCATTGCTGTTGAGGAACTGCAGCTCACAACGTTTCCTCTCCCAGAAAGTTCAATCATTGCTCAAAGTTGATTGCCAAATTCCTGGAAGGCTCATGACCCTGTTTGAAATTTAATTCATCTTCAGCCGCACTTTTCCTGCCGCCAACCAACAAAACAATAGTCTTAGACCACCTGGACAGAGATTAGTTCACAAGCCCACCCACCATGCTGACAGATGGGAGCATTGTCCTTTTCTTTATTGTGAGGCATCTGACCCTACATCAGGAGGATGTACCACATTGGGAGTGATGCCAGTCAATTGGTGGGCACCAGGTGAAAGGGTGCTGGATCTACAGCCCATCCTGACAAAGAGGGGTGCAGGACTAAAGATATCATGGGAACCAGCCTGGGAGATAGTCTGGGAGGGGGCTGCATTTGAGAAGTTGAATCCAGAGGTAAAAGGGGGAGTCTGACTTTGGTGGGTGGTGGAGGATGTCTGGGATAATATCCTAACCAACCAGTTCAGAGATATTATTCCTCAACTCTGGAGCAGGTGGGACTTGAACTTGGACCTCCTGGCTCAGAGGTATGGTCACTACCAAAACCCCTAAAGGTATGGGGCAGTCTGTCCGCTTGGCATAGACCTCCCCCTATCATGGGTAAAATAGCAGCAGAGTGGTATAAAGCAACTGAATGGCCATTGAGGCTTTCAAGAGGCCTGGCAGTCAGTGGGCTGACTAATTCCTTTAGGGAGACAGTGAGGTCTGCAGATGCTGGAGATCATAGTTGAGATTGTGTTGCTGGAAAAGCACAACAGGTCAGGCAGCATCCGAGAAGCAGGAAAAATTGATGTTTCAGGACGGAACCCTTCCCGATGAAGGGCTTTTGCCTGTAACGTTGATTTTCCTGCTCCTCGGATGCTGCCTGACCTGCTGTGCTTTTCCAGCAACACAATCTCAACACTAATTCCTTCAGGGCCCCTCAGGTAAGTAGCTGGTGGGAAGACCACCCGTTGGATTGGGCACCCAGCTTTTACATTCAAACAGGGTCAGCGAACAAATTCAAAAATCCAGCCCAACAAAGGAGCATCTTCTGCAGCTCCAGCTTGCACCTGACTAGGTTGAAGGAGGACATGCCCTCCACACAGCATCAGCAGGAGCAACACCAGTCACTGCCACCTCCTCAGCTGGATCCCTTCCATGATGGCTCCAAGATTCAACTGGAAGAAAGCAAGACCCAAGCACAGGGTCTTCAAACAGAGCATCAACACTTTTGAAATCTGAGGACCAGTGCCCCTAGATGCTCAGGATATCACTGCAGTTGTTAATGTTTGCAGACTCCTAAAAGCAAAGCTCCTTCCCTGTTGCTGGTGACTAATGAAGGTGTCAGTCCTTGGATGATTACTAGTTTCTCAACTCCACACTCCCAAAAGTCTTTGCCTCCTGACAGGAAGAGGGCACCTTGATGGCCTCTTGTCCTTGAGTCTACCTCCCGCATCCCCTCAGATCCCACCTCAGGGACCTCCCAGTAAAAGAGAGAGAGAGTGGTAGACCTGGGTCGTACCCTGCCCAGCTCCCCTCATCATTCCTGTGATTGCAAATTCAAACTCCAAGTGTCAGAGACCTTTGCAATGCTTCATTTCGCAGAATGGACTTGATATTCCACCCCCTGCCTGCCCACTTTCTGAGATGGGCTGGCACAGAGGTGGGATAATGATTAGTTTAGTCTGGTGAAGATCATAGGATGGGTGTACAAATCAGTCAGATGACTTCCCAAACCAAAAAAAAATCACCTGAGTTCTAGTAAGGACAGACGTGAAAATGAAGAACTTGAGGATATTAATGTTCCATTAATTAGCACAAGAGAATTTAATGTGACTAAAAGTTGACAAAACGTCTGCCCTAATTGCCTCCAACCATTTAAAAGAGACTCAGTAAATGCATTGATTTTTATTTTCCAGAACTTTCGAGATTCTCGAGCAGTTGTCTAGATTGACAGGTTACAAATATGACACAGCTATTTAAGTGTGAGATTAAAAAAAACTGGCATGCTTGGACCACCCAGCCTGATGTCAGTTGTAGGAAAGATATTGATTTTTCTTATTAGGTTCAAGATAACAGGACACTTAGAAAATAATATGACTGGGGAGAGCCAACATGGATTTATAAAAGGGAAATAATATTTAATAAATCTATTAGAGCTTTTGAGGTTGGAACTAATTAGGTTGATAGAGGTAACCAGTAGATGATGACAAAATAGGATAAACCAAACTATTTACATATAATGCAATTTGAAAGATTTTGAAATAACAGTAAAAAATTTCAGTCCCAACAGCAAGCTGTTACAGTAGTGAAATACCAGAGAAAATTATTTTCTTTTTCACACATTTAAAGGGTTTATTTTAACTGTATCTTCTAATTCCAGTTTTGACAGTCAGATAGCCTCTTCCTTTACTATTCACAGAATTAGGCTTAGACTCTCAGCTTCAAATCATTCCTTCATGATTCTACCCAAACACTTCTGGTCTGGGACTTTCAAAATTAAACTCCTTACTTTGATGTAACCTAGTTTAAATTGTCTCCTTCCTTCAGAAGTTGTTTTATACATCTAATCTGCACCAGGACATCTGGGCACTGAAATCAATAGGCTTTCCAAGCAGAGTGTGTTACCACAAACCAAAAAAAATTACAGATCTTTCCAAATGAAAGTTCAATGTTCTTCATCAGTGTTTATTCTGTTTGCTCATAAAGCTTTCTCATTGTAAACAAATTCCCATTATCACTGCAAGAACTCCCTTTGTCATACAGTATTTGGGGGAATAAAACGCTTCAGAACTCTATCAAATTAATTATTAAATCCCTTCTACACACAGACCAAAACACACATGCCACTAGTTCAAAATCCAAATTCTAAGTGGTGTTAAAATATACATGAATTACACCTTACATCACAATATTTAGGTTGCATCAGGCCCAAATGCATGACAAGAGGACAGAAAATTCCACCCATTGTTTCCTAGTGTTGTTTTGAGAGATCTATTTTCAGAGATTAATCCCATCCATCTGCTTTCACATCTGTCTCTCCAACGATACATCCAGTTGTGTGTTGATGTTACCTAAGGCCCTAGAAACACGGTGTATCTTTGGTAGACTCTGTATGAAAATATTTGGCCGTCTTCCTTTTTCATTCCTAATTTCCTCATTGTTTCCTGTGCCCCTTGATATTTGAGATTATCATAATAGTAAATTGTGGCGTAAGTTATTGGTTCTGAAGGAGTTAATATTTAAGTTGCATTCATATCATACAATTTTTGGGTGGAGATGGGGACCACTCCATTAGCATTCCAAGGGTGTGGATATATTCTGTATAGCTCCAGAGAATCCTTAGTAATTATGTCTGACTAATAGTGTAAGTTCTATCTCTATCATGCAGATTACTTGGCTTCATTGTACTAAATTGCCCATAGTGTCCAAGGATGTATAGGCTAGGTGGATTAGCCAGAGATATGCAGGGTTACAGGGGTACGGTAGGTGGGTGGGTGGAATGCTCTTTGAAGGGTCAGTGTAAACTCGATGGGCCAAATGGTCTGCTTCCAGACTGTAGGGATTCTGACTCAGATTCAGTAGGTCATCTTGTTAACTAAGAGAAATGCCTCTTCTCATTAGAGAGTTCACCAATGGTCTATCCTCTACCACTGATCATAAGACAAGGCCCAGACATAATGGAGTCAAAGGAGGATTTGTAGCAGCAAATTGTTTCAAAAAAGCCTATATTCTATTTCATGTTCTGGCAAAGATAACAGATACACAAGTTACCATAACTAGAACAAACATTGCTTGAACAATTTAACCTACATTGAGGGTCACTTGTCATTGTACACTCGTCTTAATTTCATTTCTTCAAAATCTTGAAGTGCACATTTCATATTTGCTGGGAAAATTTAGATGTGAGCTTTCCCAAGAGAAACATAACAATATAATTTCCAAACTGTTATTCTTTTGTGCTTTTTGGATCACTCAACTTAATTCCCCATCACTCATTCAACCTCAAATTGGCCTTTTCTAGTCTCAAACTGGTTAGCCAGCTGGAAATGACAGCAGTCCAAGTTACCCACTTCCTGTCACTCTCCGGTCTTCCCTCTGGAGAAGTTACCACAAAATAGATTTGGACATCCAGCGACCCTTCACCTCCATCGAGCCAAACTTGTCTCCTCACCTTGTGACCAGTCCCACCAAAGGTCAGATTTCACTGGGAGAGAGCATTTCCTTTGGTCATTCAGTGTTAGTGAAAGAGTGACCATAAATTTTAATGCATTTCAAAGTCCGGAAATTGCCAAAGAAATTCTTTCCAACCTTGTCAGCACGAATTAACCAATGGCCATTTTCATCCATCAGTTATTACTTTTTGATAGCTACCAGTGTTTGCAATGATTGAAAACTCAGATGTGACATGGTTTTACATCTTGGGTGACTATGGTTATATGGTTTAGTTTGACTTCCTGTTGCAATACCTTGTGTAATAATACTGTCTGCATCTCATGAACTGATGTAATGCAGCACCATGCATTGGGTTGTGTGAGACCAATAATGAAAGGATACTATCTTATGTAAACTGCTATTACATGGATGTACTTTAGTGACACAGATTGAGAAGCCCAAGATTAAAATATTTCATCAGAATTGGTGGACTAGAACTACCGGACTAGTGGGATCCCTATGTTTTAATAGGTGACTGCAATGGATATCAGCGAGGACAAGGATAAGAACTAAAGACTGAGCACTGAGGGTGGCTTCCTCCATCTGGGACGACCCAGCTACAATATCCTTCATGGTCTACGTACCTACTAACATTTATTGTTTAAGCTTATAGACGGCCCCATGAGTGAGATGCTAAAGGAAAATTGATTTCTGTAGTGCAGTATGAGAGAGAGCTACTTCAGGAGATAGATGGTGACAAATACAAGTTGCATTGAGGATTGCCTTACTTAAACTTTTCATTTTGCTCAATTACCTTTAATATGCATTCCAAAATATAATTATTTCTGTGCAGAAGCTCTAAAGTTTCTTTCACAGTTCAATAGGGTAGAGATTACCGATATTGACGGTTTAATGTTACTCCTGTTGGCTATTTATAAGACAGAGTACTAATTGCTGCTTTCAATTTGACAGTTCAATAACAGGTAGCCATGCAGCTTTCAATCACCCCCAAATTCATGAAGAATGGTATTATTATATGATAAGAGATACTGCAATCAGAAACCCAGCAGAGCAACCTAATAGTTATAAAAGACACACTCTTTGACAACAAACTACCACGTCGAATTTGAGTTCTCAACAATTGTAGCTTATCACTGATAAATATTTAATAGTTAGAAAACTCTGCAAATGCTGAAAGGTAAAGAAAAAAAAAAATCAGAAACCTACAAGGGTAAAATTTAACCTGATTAGTTCATGTGGCTTTTTTGTTATAAGCCATAACTGAGGTCAGTAGCACTATCACCTCTGCGTCAGAGAACATGGGCTCATATCGAGAGATTTGAGCATAAAATACAGAGCCAAAATTTTTACAGCATGGAAAGAGGCTCTTCAGCCCATTGTATTCATTCTGGTCATCAAGCTACTCCAATTGCATTTTCCAGCACTTGGCCAATTAGTCTTGAACACAATGGTGTTTCAAGCATTGAACTGTAGGTTTTCACTTCAGTGCAGTACTGAGAGAATAGTGCATTTTTGAAGGTGAATTTTTTCCAGTTGACATATTGAACTGTCACCCTTAGTGCCCCCTCAGATAATGTAAAAGAAATTGTGGCTTTATTAAATATGAGCAAGGAGTGCTGTACACTGTTGTTTTATACTTAAATTTAAACCAATCTCATGTCATGCTGCTCTTTACAAGTGCTGTGCAAATCAGCAGATGCATTTTGAACATCAAAACCATGACTACATTTCAATAATTATTTCATTGGTTATAAAGTGGTCTCGAAAGTCAGTATATAACTACAAGTCTTTCTCCTATTTCAAAGTTTGAAAAACATTTTAAAAATCCAAAATTTTCCTATTTCTTTTCACATATCTAGCCAGTTCCTTCTTGAATTTCCCAGCATTCCTGCTTTCTGAAAGGCAGGCATCTTCATATTTTCCCACCAACCCAGCTCTATATAAACATAGTACTCTGAATGGCCTTTCCAACATCCCTTGGATGAGCTGGACAGTGTCTCAATATTAAGATTTCAGTCAGAAGTGACTTTGGTAGAATGCTAGACGTTAAAGGATGCTCTAAAACCACACTGAAGAGCAGTAGCAGCAGCCATTGCTGCCAATAACATGAGAAGAAACCATTTTCTGAAACTGTGCCTGTTCTCTAGATCCATCTGCTAAATTCCAGCTAGGCAAAAGGAGTCACCAAACATCACTGGGGGCAGGAGTGCAGAGGAAGGACAAGTTTCAGACTATTAGGAGTGCACTGTTGGGTTTTTTTTTGGCCAAATACCTTTTATTAAAAAAAAACACACAGTGCATTTTTGAAGGTGACATATTTGATCTCTAACATCTTAAAAGATTATGTTTTTGCTGCAAATAATCATAAGCCTACACATTCTACAACTGTGTGATAAGAGGAGAAGAGTTGCTTAGATCATGCCATTTCATCAATATTTGCCATTGGTTAGGCAAGAGGGGAGAAAATGAGTCTCTCTCACCTGATTTATCCTCCCACTGTCTCAGGAAGGGGAAATTCCATCTTTTGATTCAAATGTGCAAGTCCACACTCTTGAACAGTTCAAGAACACTAGAGCATGGCTTGGAAAATGTGATCAAATTATCAAGCGGTGACATGAACAGATTTACTGACTGCTCCTTGAATGTCAATGACTACCTCAATTTAATGCTGTGGTCCCGAATCAGAGAACCTTATATCTCCACCACAACCACCTTACAATGCAACAACAGATCAGAGACTGGGAATTCTGCTGCAAGTAACTCACTTCCCAGATCACACAAGCCTGTTCACCATTGACAAGGCACAAGTCAAGGGTGTGATGAAATACTCCCCACTTGCCTGGATGGGTGCAGCTCCAGCAACACAAGAAGCTCAACAACACCTACGAGGAAAAGCCTGCTTTATTGCTCCCTCACTGACTACCTTAAAGGTTCACCCTGTCCAGTGACACACAATGCATACCATCCACAAAATGTACTGCCAGAACTCATCAAGCCTCCCTTAGAAGTATCTTCTAAACTCCGTAACTTCTGTCACCTAGAAAGACAAAGGCAAAGGCAACAATAGCATGTGAAACACCACTACCTCAGGTTTTCTTCAGGTCACACACCATCCTGATGCAATTATGTTATTATTGCTTCACTGCTGCTGAGCTAAAATGCTAAAAACCCCTTCTTAACAGCACTGTTGCTATATCAACACCACAGACTACAGTAATTCAAAAGGGCAGTTGTAGATGGGGAAGAAATACTGATTTAACTATTGAGGCTCAGATATCCTGAAGTAATGTTTTTAAAAAGCTATTTTAGAAAAAGTGAGCCCTGAAAAGCAGCACTGTATTAGCTCTCACAACTCTCAGTAATTAATCTCAACAGAGATACCTTTACCCCTACAAAAATTACAGGCATCTCTTCTTAGAAGTAGAGCTCAGACAGTAAAGAACAGAATATGAAAATCAATTCCTTATCTGCTTACAAAGCATTCAGAGGTATTATATACCATACATTGTCAACTTAACAACCATAGATTCAGCTGGCTCCTCTATGTATGAAAGGAAGCCTCAATTAATGCTCACCACTTGAATTAACCACCCAATTAATAAACAATTATCCCCTTGACAGGCTTTGCAAGTTAGTTAATCAATTGGAAAACACAGGTCACTTACTGATGGGAGTTAATGGGTAAAAATTGTTATAAGTGATTTGGTAGTGGGGAAAGCTATTTGGTTGTGTGTGCAAAAGCACTTCTAGATATAGAACAGTACAGAACTAGCAGAGGGCTTGTGTAATGTCCCTATTGCTGAGCCTGGGTTCAAGTCCCACCTTCCTCAGGGGTGTGTCATAACATCCCTGAACAACTTGATAAAGAAGTATCTACACAATTAGCAACTTCCTTTTTCTATCCTTAAATGTGTAATCAACATTTCAAAAACAATATTTAATGACTTCCATGTGCTGCACAAAACATTACGTTGTGAAACACTTCTCCTCCTGAATAGTTTCTTCGTCACACACTTCCTTTAGGAAAACAACGTTGATACTTGATTGTTTAAATCTTCCCATTCTAATTTTAGATACTTCCTTTTTCTTCAGCATTTATGTCAGGCTGACAGGATCAATCTATGATGGTTTCTCATCCCGCAATGAATGAATGCTGCAAATTGTTCAATGGGTATGCTATCTTAACTATCCCCACTTTATAGCATGTCACATAAAGTATTTTCCAAGTAGAACCTATTATCACTGACATCCATGAGAACAAGTGTTTTAATAACCAGAGTAAATTTAATGATCCTTTTTAATTTTTGTTTAGCTTCCGAAACTAAACATTCCGAAACTAAACAATGGTACCAGATGCACTTGAT
Organism: Chiloscyllium plagiosum; assembly: GCF_037043375.1. Taxonomy (NCBI): domain Eukaryota; kingdom Metazoa; phylum Chordata; class Chondrichthyes; order Orectolobiformes; family Hemiscylliidae; genus Chiloscyllium; species Chiloscyllium plagiosum. The sequence continues at coordinate 46,283,767 of NW_028270162.1, read as the reverse complement.
TATCTATCTAGCAAGTTAGCAGGTGAAGCAGCAGGAAACATAGCCAGCTTCTTCTTCAATAGATCACCTTAGGATTGGAACTTAACTACACATCTTCCCGGTGATAATTTCTGTAATGTCTTATTTGCCCTTCAAGTATTTTCTAATTTGGGCTATTTTGTCAAAATGTCTAATATCAACATGTCAAAACTGCCATCTGGCCCAGTCTGAGAGTGCAGCCACTTAATCTAACTCATCCAGCTTCTCAGTTTCCTGGTGTGTTTTGATATGTGAACATATTTCTGTGATGACCTCCTCATTCAATTCACCATGATGGGAGCAATATTATCTAGATAGGATTGTGGATTTAAAGTTGTATCAGACTACTATTACTTAACATCTTCTAAACCAGTGTACTTGAACACCCCAGAAGTTGGGTTCTCAATTTTAAACTTTAATCTGGTCTTGTTAATAGATACATTTCTCAAATTCCCCATTAGACCCCAGAACAAACATTTACATGCAGTATGATGGTGTCTGAAAGTTTTTGATTACAATAAAACATTGTGGAATCTGCCTTTGATTGATTGCAACTATTTTCATCTAAACATATCTCACCAACTAATACCTCACCCTCAAAGCATCATTGATGGATTAGTTTAGTTTGGTTTTAGTTTCCATTGATTTTCTTTTGTTTAGAATTTTACGTTCCATGAATAAATTAGCAGTTTTATTTAATTTCATCTACCATCATGCTGGATCATTTCATTATTTCTACCTGGCCTGTTTATAACTTTAGAACTTGACTTCTTGTTGATACAAGTCGTGGTAAAATCAATGTCCTGGTAAAAGGTTACTTCTTTCTGTACATGACTGCACTTTGAAAGGAATCCTACTAAGAAACCTTGGAGGGTCTAGGGACTTCAGGCTAATTTCACTGAACACAGAAGCAACGGGTACCTTGAGAAAACATTCACCGAACACAACTGTACATATGGAAGGCTTCAACTGATGCCTCAGGTTTTCATCATTACTTCCCACGGCTGTATCACTTTTAGTTTCCTGTTTCTGTTCAGAAGAATTGCCACCTACTTTACACTACCCTCCACTCCAAAGGGTACTCTATTCCTAAGTATGTTTGCCTCCAAGATGGCACGGTGGCTCAGTGGTTAGTACTGCTGCCTCACAGCGCCAGAGACCCAGGTTTTATTCCAGCCTCAGGCGACTGTCTGTGTGGAGTTTGCACATTCTCCCCATGTCTGCGTGCATTTGCTCCGGTTTTCTCCCACAATCCAAAGATGTGCAGGTCAGGTGAATCGGCCATGCTAAATTGCCCATAGTGTTAGGCGCATTAGTCAAAGGGGAATGGGTCTGGGTGGGTTACTCCTAGGAGAGTCAGTGTGGACTTGAAGGGCCTGTGCCCACACTGTAGGGAATTTAATCTTCTGCTGTCTCTTTCGGTCCTCTGTAAACTGTATTTTGCTGCAAAAAGAAGACCTTTATGTCAATTGATCTACACTCTCATAAATACATGGTCAGAGTTGAAATGATTTTTAAATTATTTTTCCAGCAAGGGGAGAGTCCACTTTAACATCTCTATCACTCAGTCCCTTCTGAAACCTTTTAGCTATTGGTTTCATAACCCCATTTGCAAGGGATTTTTCGGTATAAATGCGTCTGTGTCATTGGCTGCAATTTGTCAAGTACCTCAAAATAAACTCTCTAACCATCTGTTTTGCTTCTTTTACTACCTTATTGTTCTGGGTGTTGGTTAGTTTAGTTGCCTGGGTAGCTAGCATATCACTCCAATGGTTTGGATTAAATTACCATACTAGCTATGTTAGTTAATATAGGCTTGTCTTGCCCCATGCTTTACCAGGTCTGGTGCCCTTGAAGTTAAATAACCAATTGATTCTCTCCGAGAGAGAGAGAGAGAGATAAGGACGGACGGACAGATAGATAGATATGCCTGTGGTCCCTTGTGGACTGCAGCTTATTATTTTACCAATTAGTCTATCCAAAGGTTTATCAGTAGCAACTGTAAGGATTTCTGTTACAGGACTGTTCTGTGATTTTGATTTCGTTTTGCAATCTATTCAAGCCATGGTCTCTACTTCCAATTTTATACTTGCTGGGAAGACTACTGTAAAATTTCTCTCTCGTGCCAGTTTATGATTGTTTTCTGATGCAAGAGTAACTTCCAGACTCACTATCAGCACCTGCACTGTGTTTTCTTATTCTCCCACTCTGGACTTCCCTTTTTAGCTGTCACTGTCTTGCTGCATAGCCTACAAATATCACATCCCTCTAATTCTTTGGGACATTTAAGTCATCTGGACAGCTCTCCTGCAGATACTGTGTTAGGAGTCTTGTGATCACTCACATTCCCCACTATCCAGCCCTTGAACTTGCTGGACTCTGTACGTCAGTACCTTCATCTGAAAAATGTGAGCATTAAGGGACAAGGTAATTTTTTTTAACCATATCATGAGACTCTGAGATAATTTAATTAATTCTAATTAAACATGATGGTGAACCATATTCCCTTGATCACTATGTTTGTCAAATACAAACCAGTCCGACGTTTTATGTAACATATTACAAGATTTTCTGAAAGCAAACTGATTTTTTGTTTTAAAATTCATTTATTGAAAACTGTATACTAATTTTTAAACATCAATTGTCATTTGTTGTACTTTCATCAGCTGGCATAGTCCTTTGAACAGAACATTGCCACCTGGGAGACAAATCTTTGCCAGTGGATTTATCTGAATAAAATGCAGCTTCAGGAATACTAAAAAAAAAGTCCAAACATGTGCAGATCAAGTGAATTGGCTATGCTAAATTGCTTATAGCATTCAGGGTTTGTAGGTTAGCTGCATTAGTCAGGGATAAATGTAGGGGAATGGTTCTGGGTGGGTTACTCTTTGGAGGGTCAGTGTGGACTTGCTGGGCCAAATGGCCTGTTCCCACACTGTAGGGATTTTATGTAAAACACAGTCTTATCATCATGACCCACCTTATATTATCACAGAGACCAGTAAACCATTTTATTTTGGAAATGTGAAAATCTAGTTATCCAGGCACAAAATTCACTGTTTGAAATGAAACAATTTTACTGGACAAAAAATCAAAGGATATGCATGCTAATGACTATGTTGTATCCTAACTAGTTGATTTCATTAAAGATATGAAAAGTACATTTACACACATTATTATACATTAAACCATTCTTCCTGGTATAGTCATTCTCTGCTGCTATATTAGAATTCAGGCAGTAAATGATAAAACACTGGAGCCAAAGTTTTATACAGAATCACAAATGACATATTATTAATTTCCAATCACCACATGAGTCCCTAGTTATTGCCTACTACCTGGATATAATTAAATACCCAGTAAATACAATTAGCATCCTAAAGAATAGCAGCAAAAAAAGAAAATTTGGCAATTAGATACTCCTTAAAGTGATGTGTTAGGCTCCTCTTGGTGACAGCTAAGCACTGGAATTGTTGTTGAGTGCAGAGATGTCCTGTAGCCCACATCATGCCATTTACTTTAACCGAAGGAGATAACTAGTTGCAAAGATACCTGACAAAATAGAATTGAACAGACTGTCAGTGCATTCTGCCTGTGCTGGCCCTTTGAAATATCCATCCAATTATTCCCAATCTTATACTGTCTCCCTATAGATCTGCAAATATTTACTCTTCAAGTATATATCCAACTTCCATATAAAGATTGTACATAGAATTGGCTTCCACCATCCTTTCCAGCAGAAAATTTCACTTCATAACAACTTATTGGATTAAAAATTCTCATCTTCCTTCAGTTCTTTGGACAACTACCTGTGTCTTCATGTCCCTGTTTCCCCAGTGGAAACAGTGACCCAGATTCAATCACAGCACTGAGACTCTGTTGTAGTGAAAATGCCTGAAGTGGCTGAAAGTGACAAGTCACGCCCTGAACATGGCAAATCCCTTTTCACAGGACAGGAATAGGGTCAGGGTCCACATTACACAGATATAGCTAGGCATTTACACTCACATGGGATTTCTGTAATTTTGGAGCGTGAAATCCATAGTGTGTGTGAAACCCATAGACTAGTAGGAGCAGGTTTGAACTTTGTGCATTTGTTTAGAAAGCCGGTGTATTCCTTTGGAGAAGGAAGGCATCCATGTGGATACAACTGGGGGAAGTGATAAAACACTGGAGCCAAACCTTTATACAGAATCACAGGGATAGATGAGATAAACACTGGGGGGTGTGTTACGCAATTTGGAATTGTTAAAAGAATGCATTAATGTTTTTAACAAGTGCAGAAACTCATTACTGCCAAGCTTATTGGAATAGTCAACAGGCCTGTCAAAATCGACTGCCAAAACACTCAGAAGCTTTTGTCAGAGAGACCTATGAAATGGAACAGTCAGAAGTATCAAAAGGACACATCAAAATCACTTTTCAAAGTGAGCTATCAAGCCATTAAGGCATTTAAAAGTCCTGCCTTTTAAGTCTTTGGAAAAGAAAGGACTGGCATGTTTAAAAAATATTGTTGCTTGCAACTTCACTTTGTCTCTTGACACAGGCGTGAAGGCATCCATTGCTGGGAACTACGATTGCATGACTGATTTCACAAGCATCCATTATCAAAGCGGTTATAAACTGTAAGCAGTTGAACTATAAATGATCTCCGCTGCTTGTTGTTACAATGGCTTGTGCACTTGAAGGAAATGTTTGCTCTTATAAGGCATTCTGTAGTTGAAGGGACTTTGGTGGAATAAATGAGTTTATATGCATGAGAGTGTTTTTTAAATGCAGTGAAGTCTTCACTTAGAACTTCATTTTATTTTATCTCTGCATGAGTTCAGAGGTCTGTCCATGTGACCATGAGATGAGTTGGCATAATGGGTGTGAAGGCAAAAGGCGGTAAAGGGGACATGGAGGGAATGAGGTCGTGGGGCGGGTGGGGAAATGATGCATCATGAGTTGGCACGAATTGAGCATGAGGAGTGTGTGGGGACGAGAGGGGAGGTAGATGAGGCTGGAGGAATGTTTCAAGTTTTACTCTTTGTTTGTAAACTTTGGACACAGTTCGGGATTGTCAAGACAAGCTTTCTGCCCACTCGGCTCTGCACCCAGCAAACTCTTCAGTTCTTCCAGGATTTCTGGCCCTGACTTCTAATCCAGCTTGCCCCTCACAAGGACAGTATAACCAAACCCTGGACAGCCATTTGTGAAGAGCAGATTCTCAAAAGCAGGAATCCTCCCATCTCTGCGTGCCCAACCAAGGCATGGAAGTTCAGGCCCGAGCTGCATTATCCACTCTACCGAACCCTACATAACTTTCTAATCTCGCCTCAGGCACTTGTGCTTTAAACAGTACAATCACATCCAGTGAAGGTGATAGGAGTGGCAATAGATAGATAGCATTTATATTAATGTTGCCTTTTTGGTTTAATTCAGGTTCTTACACTAAATTCGGAAAGCCAGTCAGAAAACCAGATCAATACATCAGCGCAGCAAGTCCCCTTACAGAATCTGGAAGGTTCCATTCAACATATCCATCGGATCTCTGCAAGTCCAGCCATCACCACAGGTACAGTCTAGTATTTGGTTAAACTGATGACAGTCTACCCTGAAGAAGGTGATGCTGTGAAATGTCACCTTTCTTCATACGATAGCTAACATTTGGCATCCAAATTGAAAGCTGCAAAACGTTTAGAAAACATAAAGAAACTATTCAGTAATTTAAAAATTGTTACAGTTCCCATGTCTTTAAGAGACTGGATACACATTCAAACAGAATTAATATTGTGTTTAAAAACCGAAAGAACTGTGGGTCCTGTAAATCAGAAACGAAAACAGACATTGCTGGAAAACCTCAGCGGGTCTGGCAGCATCTGTGAAGGCAAATCAAAGTTAACATTTCGGGTCTGGTTAACTCTGGTTTCTCTTCACAGATGCTGCTAGACCTGCTGAGCTTTTCCAGCAACTTCTGTTTTTGTTTCTAATATTGTGTTTATTAAGGGAAAAACAACACGTGATTCATATTTAGGTGGCAAAATTGTTCACTATGCAGAAGAGTTGAAACATCAGGGAATCAAATCACAAACCTGAAAGTCTGATATATTCAGTCTTATACAATGTAGTCTCTCAGGTTTCATGTAAAATTTAAATCAATGTCCTCATCAACTTGCATTTAACACAAGCTGTGATTATCAAAAGGTCACAGCTCTTTGATCTATTATTTATCCACCAATTATGAAGTAACAGTGCTAAGGACAGTCCTCTTCAAACTAGTAAATTCATGAGGTTTAACAGAATAAATCAGTGAATAAGATAGATCAGTGCAAAAGGCACTCACACAGGTTACTAAGGCCTGAGTGCCTGATATAGACAATAGGCTTTATCAGCACACTTCTGTATCGTAAGTATTGTATCCAATTTCAGCCTCTTGTCAGTCCTATGCCCAGAGATTTGTCACCGCACCTTCAGCTATACCTAGGTCCTAAGTGTTGGAATTTCCTTACTAGATCTATTGCCCTTTCAAGATGCTCCTTAAAACCTCCCTCTGACCAAGTTTTTGAGCACCTGTCCTAATTTTGTCACAGACACTGCCTGATCAGCAGAGTATTTCCTTCATTTTCTATTTTGATTTCAAATTTTCAGCAACCCCAGTATTTTCCTTTTGTCCTAATATCCTTTTAAATGACAAATAGTTATGTTTCTATGAAGGGCGGTGGCATATGTTGGTGGCACAGTACAAATGTAGGTTAATGTTGTAGTGCAAAGTTGCTGTGATTCAGGTGGCTGTGTGACTGCAGGTTTTGTTGATGTTCTTGTCGTTTCAGTAGAGATTGAGTCACTACCTTGGATCTTTGATTTTCCAACTAATATGGTGTCTCACCATATTTCCCACAACTCTGATTCACAATACAATTGATTACATGTTTAAAGCTTTGGACAACAAGTATTTGGCGACTGCAATAGCAGCAGTGTTTGTTTTGGTATGTACTACCATTTACGAATCTGGGTGAAAGGGCCGGTGTGAATACAGAATAGCTTTCCCTGTCAAGTACGTGTGGAGATTATACCTGTGTATTTCTTGGCACATGATTAAGGGAGGTTACGTCTAATCGTTGTGGTTTGCTGACAGCCTGACGACTTCCCACAATTGCTTTTTCTCATCATCAGAGGAAATTTACCACTTTGCATCTTTATCATTGTTTAAAAGTAACTTTCAAAGGTACACTCGCAGCAAAGCTAGAGATCTGAAATTCTCCCCAACTCCCATCCATCACAGAACTGAATCAAGATGATTGAACTCTATAGTTTGCTAGAGTTAGTAGCACTTATGCAGTTTTCCCTGGGGGTAGTTATATTACTGTGAATCATAGAATGCATACAGTGTGGAAGCAGATCATTCGGCCCATCGAGTCCTCACCAACGCTCCAAAGAGCAGCCCACCTTGACCAACACCCCCTCCCCCGTCACCCTATCACCCTGCATTTCTCATGGCTAATCCACTTAGCCTGCACATCCCAAGCAATTTAGCATGGCCAATCCACCTAATCTGCACAGATTTGGACCGTGGAAGGAAACTGGAGCACCCAGAGGTAACCCACACAGACACAGGGAGAGTGTGCAAACTCCACACAGACAGTCACCTGAGGCTGGAATCGAACTCAAGTCCCTGGTGCTGTGAGGCAGCAGTATGAACCACTGAGTCACTGTGATGCGACAAACCTCTAGTGGTGTTCAAGTGGTGCCACCCTGAGAGGGTTAGTGTGTGTCATATGTCTGGCACAGAATGTTTCAACCCAGAGCTTCTTCAGTTCTAGCCTTCGAGTCATCACTCTTTCTGGTGCTGGTTGAAGTGTCATGGCACTTAGCAGCTAGATCAGACATATTCTTTCAGTCCAATATGACACCAGTAAACGAGTCATGGCCAGCACTCTGTGAATGAATGTTTGATTTATTTATTATCACTCCCATTTTACAGTGAATAATACAGCAAAATACAGGGAAAAGCTTCAACAGTCGCTTCAATGTGGCACCATTTTGAAAAGTTTAAGAATAAAAGGGATAAAAGATATAACTGAAAGAGAGCCCTAAGTCGACTCACCAGCAAACCTGCACTGCCACCCCTCCTCCACCACCTCGCTGCCACCTGCACTGGACCCACCGACATAGGAGATGCCACTCTTTAGGCACCATCTCTTTGCTGCTGGGGCCACCTCATCAATGTCACCACTGATGCCGAGTCCCATGCTGAACCCACACTCACCCCGCAACCAGGAGTCCCAGGCTCTGCCACTGCCTCACTAATGCCAGGAGGACCCACTCTGGGCCCATGCAACCAGGAGTCCCTGGCTCTGCTGCCAGATCAGGCCGCCACCTCACCAAGGTGCCATCCTCCAAGATGTCACCTTGCTGTCTTCACCACCATTTTGAAATGAAGCCACGGCCACCTCTGATCACTGGAGGAGCTTTGTTGCTGCTGCGTCTGGGTGAAAAAGTTGCCAAAAATTTCAGCCTCATTCAATGTGGGCCGGTTATATGCTCCATCCTTCCAAGAGTCAGATGCCAGCTATATCTTATCCTATAATTCACAAGAGGAATGAGCTTAATTACCACTTGTCATCTTGCTTGCCTCCCATCTCTCAGCTTTGCAATCAATAAATCCAGACAAAAGAATCAAAGTTGCACAATATTTGACTAACAGTTCTGTGCATTGTCTAGGCTATTGTCACTGAACTGAGTCATTGTAGAAGGGTTTCTGTGATAACTATGTTCTAATGAACTGTGTGTAGTCAGTGCTGTGAGAGAAAATGCAACCTTTCTTTCATTACAAGCTCCATTTGCAGTGGATGTTCTGCCTGTGTGGAGTATGCAGCCAGGCATGTTGCTTGTGACATCGACATCACCTTCTCACAGCCTTGATGGGGTACCTGCTTTGGGGATGGCAAGAGGATTTATGTATTTTTAAATCCAACCCTGCTGTCCGTTGCAAAGCCCAGTTCAAACACTCAGGCGAGACATAAATTTACCGGTGCGTCGCACTAATGGGACAGGTACCAAGACCTTAAGGAAACACAAACCTCATCACTGGAATACCCCATGATAAATCTCAAAAATTGCCTGCCTGGAAAGGAGGAACAGAACACGTTGATTGCTCTACTGATTTTAAGTGGAGAAGGGACTACATTATTTTAAATTCAAAAAGTGGGTATATGTACATAAAAAGTGGATATAGCACCCTTAATGTTCTGTTATATTTCAAGGCAATTCACAGGAGCATAATTGGATCCAAATTGACTCTGAGCCAACACCGGAGATATTAGAACAGGTGATTTAAAGCTATAAACAAAACATAAAGAAGGGTGGCACAGTGGATCAGTAGTTAGCACTGCTGCCTCACCCGAGTTCGATTCCAGCCTCGGGCGACTGTCTGTGTGGAGTTTGCACATTCTTCCCATGTCTGCGTGAGTTTCCTCCCACAGTCCAAAGATGTGCAGGTCAGGTGAATTGGCCATGCTAAATTGCCCATAGTGTTAGGTGCATTAGTCAGAGGGAAATGGGTCTGGGTGGGTTACTCTTTGGAGGGTCGCTGTGGTCTTGCTTGGCCGAAGTTTCCACACTGTAGGGAATCTAATCTAATCAACTGCAGATGCTGGAAATCTGAAACAAAATAGAAATAGCTGGAAACCTTAGCAGGTCTGGCAGCACCTACAGAGAGAAAGCAGAGTTAATGTTTCGGGTCCAGTGACTCTTCCAAATAAGGGTCACTCAACTCAAAACATTGACTCTGTTTCTCTCTCTGCAGATGCTGCCAGACCTATGAGTTTCTACAGCTGTTTCTGTTTTTGCAACTTAAAGCTATGTTAAGGGAATATGCTCAGATGAGTGTCTGAAAGGTGGAGAGGCAGAGGGAATTCAGTACGGACTATTCTTCCTTTGAACCTTGCTAAGTGCACATGAACAATGCAAGAATGAAGCGCAGGATGTCACATTTGCACGTTCTCCCCGAGTCTGCGTGGGTTTCCTCCGGGTGCTCCGGTTTCCTCCCACAGTCCAAAGATGTGCAGGTTAGGTGAATTGGCCTTGCTAAATTGCCCGGAGTGTTAGGTAAGGGGTAAATGTAGGGGTATGGGTAGGTTGCGCTTCGGCGGGGCGGTGTGGACTTGTTGGGCCGAAGGGCCTGTTTCCACACTGTAAGTAATCTAATCTAAACTGAGGAGGAGCAAGATTGAAAATTCAGGAGGAGCACTAATTGCAATGACATTAGTAAAATATATTTCAACAGGAAATATTGTCAAGAAGGTAGCACATGATCATCTTCTCACAGAGAATTAAGGGCAGCATAACGTTAGTTTTACTAGCAAGAATATATCCTGAGAATGACTAAAATATGATAGCCTTAGGGTCTGGACAACAGGCAGACTCCAGCTGAAAAGCAGCAGATTAACATTTGTGTGAATTAATGCTCATTTCCAAGAATGCGAGGGAAGGCAATGGCCACTGTTATTATCACTAGACTATATTTCCAGAGACCAAGGTTATGTCCTGAGGACACAGGTTCAAACCCCTTCATGACAGGTGGTAGAATTTCAATTTAATAATTAATTCTGGAGTTAAGAGTCTAATGATGACCTTGAAACTATTGTCAATTGTTGGGAAAAATGCATCTAGTTCACTAATGTCCTTTAGGGAAGGAAAGTGCCACAGTAATGGTGCCAACTCTTAGGGATGAGCAATAGATGCTAGTGTAGCCAGCAACACCCAGATCCCACCAAGGTATAAAAAGAGATCTGACCATTTCACCATGCCCTTCAATGACGTTACTGTTGATAAGTTGCTCAAATTTACATCGCAGAGGTCATAGGTTCACATCAGTTGTGTGGGCAAATGCTCAACACTCAAGAAGCATAGCATCACCACTGCTTGATAGAAGTAATTGGAACAAGGTTTAATATCCATCCTCACCACCACTAACACAGATGATGTTGCACCTACTGCTTTCAGTGATACATCACAGAGACAGTAGCTAAAGGAGACAGTCCATCAGGATAACAGAAACCTTGCCAACTCAGCTCAGCTCTGAGTTTCAATCTGATCTGTACAGCTCCCCTTCTTATTGAATACATTTGTGAGACATCAGCAAAGGCTTTCCACACTGAAATACAACAGCTTTATCATGTATAAACTAATTTCTTGAAGAACATGAAAGGTTAGTCCACTTCAAGACATTTATTTTGGCTAGAATCCAGCAGATAGTGAGTAATGAGGAATTAAATGGACCCACTTAGACAAATAAGTGGTTCATATTTACAATGGATAGACTGTTGTTCAAACCATATGGTTACATGCTCAATTGAACACAGACAAAATTTGACAAGTGAACACATTAAAAAACTGAGAGTTAGGCAGAGAGGTTCAGAGTTTGATGCTAAAGGGCTGAAGGATTGCCCGTGTTGGGTAAAGGAAATTGGGGATGTTCAATTGTTACATTCTCCTCATGTCTGAGTGGGTTTCCAACAACTGCTCCGGTTTCTTCCCACAGTCCAAAGATGTGCAGGTTAGGTGGATTGGCCATGCTAAATTGCCCATAGTGTCCAGAGATGTGCAGGCTGGGTGGATTAGCGACAGGAAATGCAGGGTTACATGGAGGGGTGGGGGAGGTTGGGTGGGATACTCTTCGAAGGGTCAATGTGGACTCAATGGGCTGAATGGCCTGCTTCCATACTATAGGGATTCTATGATTCTATGCTGATCTATGCCTTGAGTCTTCTGACATTTAGAGCTGAAAATGTGTTGCTGGAAAAGCGCAGCAGGTCAGGCAACATCCAAGGAGCAGGAGAATTGACGTTTCGGGCATGAGCCCTTCTTCAGGAATCTTCTTCAGGGCTCATGCCAGAAATGTCAATTCTCCTGCTCCTTGGATGCTGCCTGACCTGCTGCGCTTTTCCAGCAACACATTTTCAGCTCTGATCTCCAGCATCTGCAGTCCTCACTTTCTTCTGACATTTAAACTAACTTGTTAGAATGAGTGACCAAGTGGCAATTTAGTGTGCTCTCTGCAGCCAATCGAAACTTTTTATGTTGAATTGTGTCTGAGGTTGATGTATTTTGGCGAAAATTTCCACACTGCTGACTAAAATGACTTAACTATTCCAATACAAAGACACCCAAGTACTTCCTTAGTCTGATGGCCATTCATACCCTGAAGGCAAGTGAGGTTCTTAGCAGATGAAATTGTGGCTTTTCACACATAAACCACCGAGTGTGTTCCCATTCTCCATTCCTCACGTCATAACCTTCTATGGTTACCTTCTTCAAGCAACGGCTTGATTGTTTTGAGGGGCATTTTATCAATCAAAATCCATGGAAATGAAATTTGGGCCCTTTTCATGATGGACTGGGATGGCAAGTTGAAAATTTAGCTCACAATAAATCAATCATTTGATCAAAGTTGTAAATATATTACCGAAGTTCTTGGCATTTCAAGTGCAAATGTTCACGTATCAAGAGCAACACGTTTACAATTTGGTTTGGATTACTGAGAAGACAAGATCCTCACAAATTCATTTGCTACATTATATCACGTGGGAGAAAAGCTTTATTCTGTGCCCTTCATGAAGTGACATTGCAAACGCTATGCAAACCTACCCTCTCAGTAACCACAAGATCTGAGATTACATAAATAAAGAAGATGCAGTTTTGACTGATAATCTACAGCAGAGCTAGTGTCGTCAGGGGTCCCTATTGTCACAAAGTAAGTAATCTGTGAATTATACATTATTTTTCAAGGCACAGATCTTTAAGGACTGAATGCAAAGCGTAATGCTGCACCCTTCTGGTACAAGGCTGTCATCCTTCTCTCGAAGGCAAAGTGAGGACTGCAGATGCTGGAGATCAGAGTCTAGATTAGAGTGGTGCTGGAAAAGCACAGCAGGTCAGGCAGCATCCGAGGAGCAGGAAAATCGATGCTTCCGGCAAAAGCCCTTCATCAGGAATGAATCATCCGCGATGAAGGGTTTTTTCCCGAAACGTCAATTTTCCTCACCTTCTGTCTAACCCAATCCATTAACAAGCAAGTTCTATTATTTATTCTTCTTGTACATGTCGTGAACTTCAGTTTGAACCTGAAGATTTGTTGTCGAATGTGAAGTGCAAGCAGGAATAACCATCCTGAGTGAAATAAAAGCAACAGTGTCATCTCAATTTATATTAATTAGAAGAAATTTTCTGGTTGCTCTGATGGATATAAAATGAACAGAAAGTCATGTAACTTTCCAATATGCAATCCTCGTAAGTGGGGCATAGGGGCAGGACCAGGTGATTGGAAAATTTATTGTATCAGATTAGACAGTTTTTAAAGGCTGGGTTCAGACCAGGACCAGCCCTTAGGCCCCACCCCTGTAAATCACCAGGCCATTTAATCTTTGTGATCTACTGCCTTCTCCCAGAAACAGAAGTCACATGACACCAGGTTATCGTCCAACAGGTTTATTTGAAATCACAAGCTATCAGAGCGCTGCTCCTTTGTCAGGTGAAGTGCCTTCAAAGCTTGCAATTTTAAATAAACCTGTTGGACTACAACCTAGTGTTGTGTGACTTCTGACTTTGTCCACCCCAGTCCAACACCAGCACCTCCACATCATCCTCCCGGAATGGTGGACTTGCATGTGGGTCTCTCACACCCATTGAGTCATGGACTGTAGCTGAGTGTAGCGTGGACATAGGCAGAGAGGGGAAATGACAGATAACTTTGTACAGCACCCAGCCCCCAGCACTATTTCTGAAAGATACTGGCAAAGTCCTGCCACCAGGTCAGACAGACGTATCAAACAGACTTGGAGAGGGAGCAGAAATTAATAGAGAAGTTACCCTCAATTTAATATGAATCATAATATATGTTCAGTAGCTGAGGATTAAATCCTTTACATTTTCTACAATCTAAAATAACTGAAGTAATGTTAACTCAGATGAATGCTTAACGTATACACAACGTTCATCACTTTGCTATTTAAAAGCAGGTCTACTTTGTTAAATTCAATTCCCAATTGATCAGTGCAGCTGCTGAACGCTTTGTGACTGAATGCTCTTAACTAGGTCTTATCTCTTTGCTCAGCTTGTGTTCAAACATCATTATAACTACAGACTGTTCTCCTTGCTAATATTAGGAACAAACAGTATAATGTTACCCAAAAAGTAAAAACATTGGACAGGCCAAATGTAAAAGGCTCTCTCACACCTTTTCCTCTTCCTTTCTCTTAAACAAAAACATCAGTTTAAAATTCTGCCATGAAGCTCTGAATCATTGAAAAGTACTCATCCACAGCGACCAGGGGCTGTTTAAGCACAGCTCTGATTTTCTATCGTGAGTCAAGTCAGTATTGAACTTTGGTGGGAATCCAGCCTGACCCACATATTGTCTCCACCCATAGCCAACGTTTCCAGGCCTGGGTGTGCAATGGTGGATAAGCAGTAGGAAGGTTGAATGACTGTTCCTTTCCTGTCTCTTCGTAAAGCATGCAAGCTGTCCCAGCCATGACCAATTCCCTTAAGGCTAACTCCAATCTGCAGCCTTCTGGCCATTTAGCTTAACCTTTCGATGAATGGCTTTCAAGAAATAATCTTTTTATAATTTGCAGTGTGAATTAACCACTATGTCTAATTATTGGTGTGTAAATTCATTTAAGCGTTAATTAATATTATAGCTCTTGACATGTTTGACATTTTTAGACTTGATGCTTTATCTCGCTACTCTATAATTTAAAGTTTCATGTCTTTTCACCCAATCTTTATTCCACTGATTGTTCATTTGCAAACAATATTTACAGCAACTGCTGTAGGGTTCAATATGACAATCCCAGGGAAAAGCTGACCAGTCGAAAAAGAATTATGTTTTAATCCACAAATCCACAAAGGAAATTTTAAGCTTGACGAAATTAACTATATTTTTGAGTATGGCACGAGCATGCAATTCATTCTGTCATTATCACAATGTGACTTACAGACCATTCTGTTATAACGCATGTTTCATCAGCGCGAATTGGCTATAATGTGATTGACGAATTTTGGACGTTGTTTGGATAATGCAAACTTTCTACTGAATGGGTTTAGCGATTTTCTATTAGCAATTTTCTATAGCGTGATTTTCTATAGCAGTTTTCCATAGCGTGATTGACATCAAATAACATAGCAGAAGTCAATCATAGAGTAATACACCATTGAAACAAGCTGTTCAGCCCACCTTGTCTATGCTGACTGACAAACACCAAGCTACGTTAATCCCATTTACCTGCACTTGGTCCATAGCCTACTGTTCCCTACATTTTAAGTGCTCATCCAAATGCTTCTTAAATTTTGCATGCTTAACTCCCTCCATCCTCCCAAGCATTCCATATTCCTGCCTCCCTCTGGGTGAAAACAAATTCTCAGATCTCATGTAAACCACTTACCCCTCATTTTCAACTTGTGCCCACTGGTCTTCATCTGTCTGTTATGGGGAAGAGATTCTCGTAATCTATTCTGTCTATGCCTCACATAATCCTGTACATTCAATTAGATTCCCCCCTCAGCCTCCTCTGCTCCAAGGAAAGCAAACACAGCCTATCCTGTTTCTCCTCATAGCTGAGACTTTCCATCCCAAGCAACATCTTGATGAATCTCCTCTGCACCCTCTCCAGTTCAATCACATCTTTCCAATAGTGTGCTGCACATACTATTCCTTCTGAGGTCTAATGTATGTTTTATAAAGTTGTAACAAGACTTCCTAGCTCCTATATTCTAAGCTCTGGCTAAAGAAAGCAAGTATCTGCGTGCCTTCTTCACCACCACATCTACCAGTGCTGACACTTTCAAGGATTGATGCACCTATACATTAAGGTCCCTCTGCTTCTCATTACTCCCTAGCGACTTATCATTCATTGTTGCATATCCTTCTCTTATTAGAGCTCTCAAAATGTATCACCTCACATTATCAGGATTAAAGTCCACCCTCCATTGCTCTGCTCAATTTACCAGCTGATCAATATCTGACTGTAGCCTGACCCCATCCTCCTCAGTGTCAACAACACCACCAATTTTCAAGTCATCTGCAAACTTATTAATTATACCTTCTACATTAACATCCATGTGGTTAATGTATATAACAAACAGCAAGGGTCCCAGCACAGATCCCTGTAGTAGCCTGCTGGTTCCAGGCTTCCAATGATGAAAAATTCCCTCCACCCATTACGCTTCGCCAATTTCTATCCGTTTTGCCAGCTTGTCTTGGACCCAGGGTCTCTTACCTTTTGAACCAATCTTCCAATTGGGACCTTGTCAAAGATCTTACTGAAGTCCATGTAAACCACATCAACTGCACTACACTCATCAATGTATTTCTCAAATAACTCAACTAAATGAAATAATATCATCCTCTAACCAACCTGTACTGACTATCCCTGATTAATCCTTGCCTTTTCGAGTGTTAATTAATCCTGTCCCTCAGAAGTTTTTCAATAATTTGTCTACCACTGACATCAGACTAACAGGTCTGTGATTACCTGGCCTGCTGCCCTTCTTGAACAAAGGAACCATATTAGCTATTCTCCAGTCATCTGGCATTTCACCTGTGGCCGACAGGGCCCCAGCAATCACCTCCCTTACCTCCCATAGCAGCCGGAGATACATTGCATCAAGCCGTGGGGATTTATGCACCTCTTTGCCTGCTTAAGTGTTTAATACCCCCCTCCTTATTAACCTTAAAATGTTCTAGGACTTCATCATCCTAAATGATATCCCTGACTATAATGCAGATGAGAAGTATGTATTTAAGACCTCACCCCTGTCCTCTGCTTCTATACATAAGTTAACCCTTTGGTCTCCAATAGGCCCCACTTTTTCCCTGGTAATCCTCTTACTTTTAATATACTTATAAAATACCATAGGGTCTTCCTTGATCCTGTCTGCCAAAAATATTTCATGGCACCTCTTTGTCCTGCTAATTTCTTTTTTAAGCAACCCCCTGCTGAAGAGCCTCCCCTGTTTTTAATGCACTGTACCTGACATATGCTTAATTTTTTTTCTTTATCAAACTTGCAATATTCCTTGCCATCCAGAGTTCCCTGGACTTGCTGCCCTTGCACTTCATTTTTGGTGGAATACACTAGCCCTGAATTCTCACTATTCTGGATCAGTGGTGCTGGAAGAGCACAGCAATTCAGGCAGCATCCGAGGACAGGCAAAATCGACGCCCGAAACGTCAATTTTGCCTGTCCTCGGATGCTGCCTGAATTGCTGTGCTCTTCCAGCACCACTGATCCAGAATCTGGTTTCCAGCATCTGCAGTCATTGTTTTTACCTGAATTCTCACTATATTACTTTAAAAAGACTACCACTTTCCAAATGTGGACATACCTGCAAGTAGCTGCTCTCAGTCTATGTTCCCCCATTTTGAAACTTTATTGCTGGAACAGCACAGCAGGTCAGGCAGCATCCAGGGAACAGGAGATTCGACGTTTCGGGCACAGGCCCTTCTTCAGGAATGGCCTCTGAAGAAGGGCCTGTGCCCGAAACGTCGAATCTCCTGTTCCCTGGATGCTGCCTGACCTGCTGTGCTGTTCCAGCAATAAAGTTTCAACTTTGATCTCCAGCATCTGCAGACCTCACGTTCTCCCCCATTTTGACACTTAACGTCTGCACTATCCTGCTCCCTGTCCTGAAAATGGAATTAAAGAGATTTCTCAGGGATTGTTGGAGTAATATTTTTTCATTTGTACATGAGATGTGGGTGTTGCTGGCCAGGCCAGCATTTATTGCCCAGTAGGCAGTTATGATTCCATTGCATTCCTGTACATCTGAAGTTACACGTAGGCCTGACCAGGTAAGGATGGCAGATTTCCTTCTCTGAAGGTCATTAGTGAACTGGACAGATATTTACAACATTGATTGCATTTTTTCTTAAATTCTAGAATTTTCATTGAACTCGAGTGAGAGTTCATCTGCCATGGTGGGATTTGAAACGATGTCGTCAGAGCATTAGCCTGGGATTCTGGATTACTAGGTCCAATGACATCACCACTATACTACCTCAACAGGCAGGGGGCGAAAGATACTTTTGGTGGCCTCTTGCCCTCCAGGTGGTGTGTCAAGCAGATTTGATAGAGTGCCAGGAATCTTCATTGTCCTGACAAACTGAAGACAATAATCTTTCCTAGAGTCTTCACTTGAAGCCACTGGGAGAGAGGTGTAGAGAATGTTTTGAATGAATGTCAGCGTTGTGACAATTACCTTTTGCTTCTTCACTCTCAGTTTCCTCAGGTAGTCTGGTCATGTATCAAAACACACAGCCAGCGGATGGCCACAGCCACCTCCTGTCACCGAGTCAAAGCAGCATTGAGACCTTCATCTCGCCGCAGATGTCCTCCACTGCACCGTAATCTTGCCAACCAAAGCAGAATACCTTGTAACATGCTTTAGATCTGGATCTAGCCACTGGGGAGAAAGAAAGCAACAGGGGTTAACTGTACTTGCGGCAGTTGGTTTTTAATAAAAGCCATGAACATTTTATAAAAGAGGTACTTATTTGCATATTTTTAACAGTAGAATTACTTTATTTTGAGAGATATTGATGTGCAATATGTTTAATGAAAATCCTCAAATCATGTGTCTAATCCAAGTGTTGCTTAAGGTGGAAGGGATTGGGAGCTCCATGGTTGGAGAATTACAGGTGAAACACTTATAATTGTGCCTGGCCTTCCCCAGATATTCCCAATAATGTGATACTCTAAATATATTTGGCGGCATCAATTTTAAATCTGCATATTGTGCTGTTATTTTATCCATGTGAATTAAATCAATATGATAAAATTGAAGCTCTGATTTTGAAATATCTTTTCCTGACTTAATAAAAATGTATTTACTTTTTTCTCCCCTTACCCTGCTGATTGTAAAAATTGAATTGAAATATTTAACTAACAAATTGTGAAATGTCACTGCAACTCACTTTGTAAACTCTGTCTTTTCACTCAAAATTTACACACTAACAGTATTAAAGTTCATTCAGTTTGTATTATTGCCGAAAGCTGTGGATGTCTTTTTCTTCAATTGTACCTCCTGTTGTGAAATATATGTGTTATAGATTAGATTCCCTACAGTATAGAAAAAGGTCATTTCGCCTAACAAGTCCACAACAACCCTCTGAATTTTACTTGACTTAGTGAAGCCTGACTATCTCTGGATAGTGAAAAAGAGCAGTCTGAATTGCTGCTGCTTGGAAAATGTAACCGTTGACTCTCTGGGTGACCAATTCAAATGTAGCTTATGGGTGGAACACATCTCCAAGTGTGGGGTCAGATGGGTAAATAACAGTTCAGTGAGCATATATCTGGCAGTGCTCCAGGTCTCAATAGTTTTGCACCTTCAATTTGATTTGATTTGATCTATCATTGTCGCATGCACCTAAATACAATGAAAAGTTTTGATTTGCTTGCAGTGCAGGCAAATCATACCATAAAAAGATCATAGGGTGATTGAACTGAGCAAGGAATACAAAGTTACGGCTGCAAAGAAGGTGCACAAAAGCAAGAATGATTGTGAAGAATGTGAGAATAAGATCTGCTGTAGAGAGCTCACAAAGAGTCTCCTAGTGTCAGCACCATCTTGAAACAAAGGCTTTTCTCCCCAGATGATGTTAACCCTTCCATACCTGAGGAGACAGTGATGTCTGCAGATGCTGGAGATCAGAGTTTAGAGTGTGATGCTGGAGATCAGAGTTTAGAGTGTGTTGCTGGAAAAGCACAGCAGGTCAGGCAGCACCCGAGGAGTTGGAAATTTTCCTGCTCCTCGGATGCTGCCTGATCTTCCATACCTGAGCCAAGTAGCATTGCCAGTCAAATTAAGTGAAGAGAGTACCACAGCCAAACTCTGTTCTGTTTTCTCAATCCAACACCCACACATTCATTTGGAGTTACAATCATTTGCAGCATTGAAGAAGGCAATTCAGCCCATCGAGGCCATGCCATCCCTCTGTGGGACAATCAAATCAGTCTCACTCCCCAGTTCAATACATTCAAGAGCTCATCTAATTTCTTTTTGAAATCATTGCTATTCTGTTTCTTGTGGACATGCAGTTCCAGATCATGACTACTTGCAGTTTGTCGTCACGTTCCCTGACTCAAAAACATAAATCTGTGTCCCTTAGTCCTTGTAATATCACTTAATTGGAAAACATTTTCCAAATTGGTCACAATTTTGTGCTTCTATCAAAGTGCCCTTCAGCCTCTTTTACTCGAAGAGAAATAACCCCAACTTATACAACCAAACTTGTAGCTAAAAACCCTCATCACTAAAAAAAATTATGGTAGATTGCTTCTGTACCCTTTTAAGGACCCACACCCCCTCTTAAAGTGTGGTGTTTAGTACTCTAGCTTGGGCCTGATCTGAGTTAGATGAAGGCTCAGCATAACTTCTGTGCTTTTCTATTTTAAGAGACGACATAGTTTACTTTTTTGGAACTGGAAACTGAATTGGAAGTTGTACTGCTCTAACCCAAGGAGAGTTTTTACAACTTATACATAAAATGCTGCAAACGGTGGCACAGTGGTTAGCACTGCTGCCTCACAGCGCCAGAGACCCGGGTTCAATTCCCGCCGCAGGCGACTGACTGTGTGGAGTTTGCACGTTCTCCCCGTGTCTGCGTGGGTTTCCTCCGGGTGCTCCGGTTTCCTCCCACAGTCCAAAGATGTGCAGGTCAGGTGAATTGGCCATGCTAAATTGCCCGTAGTGTGTTAGGTAAGGGGTAAATGTATGGGTGGGTTGCGCTTCGGCGGGGCGGTGTGGACTTGTTGGGCCGAAGGGCCTGTTTCCATACTGTAAGTAATCTAATCTAAAAATCTAAAATAACATTGCTCTTTGAAGTGGAAAGAGGCAGAATTCAAGATTATGTGGTCATAACTTTTATGTTAAGGAAATTCTGCCTGACAACAACTGTCTGATAGCTTGCCCTGTGGAGTGTTTAAAAAGCTTTAAATGTCAGGAACAGCAGAGAAAAACATCCAGAGCCTGAACATGGGAGGCATCTCTCTCTCTCTCTCCCCCTCTCTCCTTGCCCCCACCCCCCCAGGAAGAAAGTAATAAAAATCTAGAAAGCTTCAAAAAAATTATTAAACAAGAAAAGACCTAAGTCCACCTGATCAGACATCGTATTGAAGAACACCCATCCCCCTTAGAGAACAGGTATGATCATTACAAAAATAAAAAGGACTGTGCAAAAGTAAATTTCCATTTTGCCGTTTGGACTTGGTCTTCAGGATTTTGTTTACTCTGTATGTTTTTTCTATCCATAGTTTCTATGTTAAATTGTCTGTCTTCCATCAGTCTCAATTGTGATTGAATATGTATGCATTCGTGGGTTTGTAGGGAAATAGTTTACGTTACACAGTAGTAGATTGGAAATCATTTCTTTTTTCTGCTGTTGATAAAGTTAAGTGCATTGCAATAAATAGGCATTTTTCTGTTCCTAATGAAACCTGGTGTGAACTGCTTTTGTCCTGACTAGCAGGCAGTCAAGCAAACTGCTCATTTTGGTGCTCTCGTTGGGATTTTATGCATTTAGAAACAAATAAATATTAAAATTAGGAACAGGAGTAGGCCATCTGGCCAACACCTATCCATGTAACCCTCCTTATTCCCCAGCCTATGATTTAGTAGTTACTGCTTTCTAATTAAGTCCTAGAACACACTGATCAAGGACACAGGAAGGAGATCTACAGCACTGTGATCAGAGTGGGTAATCTGACTATGCTTTAGGCATTCCTGAAGAAGGGCCTGTGCCCGAAACGTCGAATCTCCTGTTCCCTGGATGCTGCCTGACCTGCTGTGCTGTTCCAGCAATAAAGTTTCAACTTTGATCTCCAGCATCTGCAGACCTCACTTTCTCCTTTAGGCATTAAGGCCAAGTAAAGCTGGACTCAGGGCAGCAAACACACTGCTGACCAGCAATCAAACAGGGCATTTATTTGGTCTGTGCACCCTTTCCTTCCTAAGTAGCTTACTTTGTAAAAATGAAGTATGGTGTCTTTTGGATGTGAAAAAGTTTCTTTTCAACTCTCTCTTCTATTTCAGAGTTTCTCTGACTCTCACATTCAGTTCATGCTTTATCTTACCTAGTGCTTTAATAAGAAACTTTCTCACTTCCATTCAGGCGTCAAGGACTATGAGCTTCAAAAACTCTTCAAGACCTTCAGCTCTCCCATACCTTTCTTCCACATCACATCCCTCCCACCCCGGCTGGAAAAGTGGGAAGCCTTCAGAAATTAGATATCGAGAATCCAGAGAAAGTATATTCCTGTCAGGGTGAAAGGAAAGGCTGGTAGGTATAGGGAATGCTGGATGACTAAAGAAATTGAGGGTTTGGTTAAGAAAAAGAAGGAAGCATATGTCAGGTATAGACAGGATAGATTGAGTCAATACTTAGAAGAGTATAACATAAGTAGGAGTATACTTAAGAAGGAAATCAGGAGGGCAAAAAGGGGACATGATAGAGCTTTGGCAAACAGAATTAAGGAGAATCCGAAGAGTTTTACAAATACATAAAGGACAAAAGGGTAACTAGCGAGAGAATAGGACCCCTCAAAGATCAGCAAGGCGGCCTTTGTGTGGAGCCGCAGAAAATGGGGGAGATACTAAATGAGTATTTTACATCAGTCTTTACTGTAGAAAAGGATATCAAACATATAGACTATAGGGAAATAGATGGTGACATCTTGTAAAATGTTCATATTACAGAGGAGGAAGTGCTGGATGTCTTGAAATGGGTAAAGGTGGATAAATCCCCAGGACCTGATCAGGTGTACCCTAGAGCTCTGTGGAAAGCTAGAGAAGTGATTGCTGGGCCTCTTGCTGAGATATTTGTATCATCAATAGTCACAGGTGAGGTGCCAGAAGACTGGAGGTTGGCAAACGTGGTGCCACTGTTGAAGAAGGGTGGTAAGGACGAGCCAGGAAACTATAGACCAGTGAGCCTGACGTGGTGGTGGGCAAGTTGTTGGAGGGAATCCTGAGGGACAGGATGTATATGTATTTGGAAAGGCAAGGATTGATTAGGGATAGTCAACATGGCTTTGTGAGTGGGAAATCATGTCTCACAAACTTGATTGAGTTTTTTGAAGAAGTAACAAAGAGCATTGATGAGGGCAGAGCATTAGATGTGATCTATATGGACTTCAGTAAGGCATTCGACAGGGTTCCCCATGGGAGACTGATTAGCAAGGTTAGATCTCACGGAATACAGGGAGAACTAGCCATTTGGATGCAGAACTGGCTCAAAGGTAGAAGACAGAGGGTGGTGGTGGAGGGTTGTTTTTCAGACTGGAGGCCTGTGACCAGTGGAGTGCCACAAGGATTGATGCTGGGTCCTCTACATTTTGTCATTTACATAAATGACTTGGATGCAAGCATAAGGGGTAGAGTTAGTAAGTTTGTAGATGACACCAAAATTGGAGATGTAGTGGACAGCGAAGAGGGTTACCTCAAATTACAACAGGATCTGGACCAGATGGGCCAATGGGCTAAGAAGTGGCAAATGGAGTTTAATTCAGATAAATATGAGGTGCTGCATTTTGGGAAAGCAAATCTTAGCAGGATGTACACACTTAATGTTAAGGTCCTAGGGAGTGTTGGTGAACAAAGGTACCTTGGAGGGCAGGTTCATAGCTCCTTGAAAGTGGAGTTGTAGGTAGACAGGACAGTGAAGAAGGCGTTTGGTATGCTTTCCTTTATCGGTCAGCGTATTGAGTACAGGAGTTGGGAGGTCACGTTGCAGCTGTACAGGACATTGGTTAGGCCACTGTTGGAATATTGCGTGCAATTCTGGTCTCCTTCCTATCAGAAAGATGTTGTGAAGCTTGAAAGGGTTCAGAAAAGATTTAAAAGGATGTTGCCAAGGTTGGAGGATTTGAGCTATAGGGAGAGCCTGAATAGGCTGGGGCTGTTTTCCCTGGAGCGTCGGAGGCTGAGAGGTGACCTTATAGATATTTACAAAATTATGAGGGGCACGGATAGGGTAAAGAGACAAAGTCTCTGGACTTTGGGGTCAGGGAATCCAGAGCTAGAGGGCATAGGTTTAGGGTGAGAGTGAAAAGATATAAAAGAGACCTAAGAGGCAACTTTTTCACACAGAGAGTGGTACGTGTATGAAATGAGCTGCCAGAGGAAGTGGTGGAGGCTGGTACAATTGCAATATTTAAGAGGCATTTGGATGGGTATATGAATAGGAAGGGTTTGGAGGGATATGGGGCGGGTGCTGGCTGGTGGGACTGCATTGGGTTGGGATATCTGGTCGGCATGGATGAGTTGGACGGAAGGGTCTGTTTCCATGCTGTACATCTCTGTGACTCTATTTGTCCTTCCTGTTTTATTCTTCACTGTGTTTTAACCCCTCTGATCTTTCCCTCTCTGGTCCTAAATATAAGTGTTCAGAGAAGGTTTGTCCCTTGCTGTGTTCCAACTCAGTGATCTTCTAGATTGACATAATGATGACATTATTCCATCACCCTCAACTTTGCACCCTCTTCATTGTGCACACCAAACTCTTTCCTTGCCTCCACCATTTTCACGGAGAACCTCTTATCCTCTCTAGATCTTTACAGTGGGAACAATCAGCAAGAAATCAGCCAACTCAATGCTTTTGTTTCACTCACTTGCTCTAACCCACCTCTGTCTGATCTTGCAGCACACTTTCCGATTCAAAATTAACATTTGCATCAAACTGGCTGACAAGAGTATCACTGTTAATTGTTTAATGAACAGACCTGTAAAACATGGAGATGACATGCTAATTGTCCACATGGGTGGCTCAATGATTAGTACTGCTGCCTTATAGTACCAGGGACCCGGGTTCAATCCCACCCTCGGGTGACTTTCTGTATGGAGCTTGCACATTCTCCCTGTGTCTGCATGTGTTTCCTCCCATAGTCCAAAGATGTCTCTTGAGTATAGGAGTTGGGAAGTGATGTTGAGGTTGTACAGGACACTGGTGAGGCCTCTCCTGGATTACTGTGTCCAGCTCTGCTCGCCCAGTTAGAAGAAGCTGGAGAGGGTTCAGAAGAGATTTACCAGGATGCTGCAGGATATGGAAGGTTTGAGTTGTAAAGAAAGGCTGGGAATGTTTTCACTGGAGGATAGGAGGTTGAGAGGCGATCTAATAAAAGTTTATAAAATAATGAGAGGTATAGATAGAGTTAATGGGAGTTGTCTTTTCCCTAGAAGGGGGATTTTAAGACTAAGAGGCACATTTTTAAGGTGAGAGGAGAGAGATTTTAAAAAGACATAAGAGGCAGAGAGTGGTTCGCATGTGGAATGAATTTCCTGAGGAAGTGGTGGATGTGGGGACAATTATAACGTTTAAAAGACATTTGGATAAGTACATGAAGAGGAAAGGTTTGGAGGGATATAGGCCAGGAACAGCCAGGTGGGACTAGTTTAATTTGGGATTATGTTCAGCATGGACTGGTTGGACCAAAGGGTCTGTTTCCATACTATATGACTTGATGTGCAGGTTAGGTGCATTGACCATGCTAAATTGCCCATAACATCCTGGGATGTATGGGTTAGCCATGAGAAATGCAGGGTTACAGTGATAGGGTAAGGGGTGGATCCTGTGAGATGCTCTTGAGATTGTCAGTGTAGACTTCGGCTGAATGGCCTGCTTCCACACTGTAGGAATTCTATGATTCTATGTTCTCCTAAAGACAATGACACCAAACCATCATTTTCCATATCTTCAGTGACTTATCTTCTCTGGTGAGTTTTCTTCCCTCATGGCCACTTGACCTGAACTCACCTCTCTCACAACAAACAGGACTATCCTGACTGACTCCACTGGTTCTGCCCAGTGGACTGATTTTATATAACTTTAGCTCCACTTGTTTCTTCACTTTTCCAAGCACGTTGAACTTACATCTGTAACATTCCTGATACCCTCCTCCAGTTTAAATTTCCCATTCCCACTGGTAATGCAGTATTTGTGGCTCATCCTTAATTGTCCCTAAACTGAGTGGTTCATAAACTCTTTCAGATGGCAGATTGCTGTGGGTCTGGAGTCACATGGAGGCCAGACCGGATGAGGATGGCATATTTCCTTCCCTAAAGAACATAGGTGAACAGAATAACTGTGCTCTTTATACACTGACAATCAGTGCCTCTACATTTACATTCATCATCAGAGAAACCTGAGGGCTCTTTGCTTGTTTCTTGAATAGAGCTTGTCTTCCACCACCTTCCTCTGCCTGGCTAATCTTAGTTAAAAATCACACAACACCAAGTTTATTTGGAAGCTTGACCTTTTGGAGCGCTGCTCCTTCATCAGGTGGTTGTGGAGTATAAGATTATAAGACACAGAATTTATAGCAAAAGTTTACAGTGTGATGCAACTGAAATTATATATTGAAAAAGACCTGAATTGTTTGTTAAGTCTCTCATTTTTTATAATGAACATGTTGGCTTCAGTTCTTTCATACGTAAACCGCAGAACCTTTTTAAAGTTATGTTCTCAAGTGAACTCTAACAGTTGGTGTAATGTCAGCCCAGATAATGCATTGAAGGTGTGAGGTGCCCTGTGTGAGACTGGTGCGAACATGATACCAATCGTTAAAGTTCACTTGAGAATGTAACTTTAAAAAAGTTATGTGATTTACATATGAAAGAAATGAAACCAACATATTTATTCTAAAAGATGAGAGACTTAACAAAAAATCCAGGTATTTTTCAATATATAATTTCAGTTACATCACAATGTAAACATTTGCTATAAACTTTGTATCTTTTGGTCAGTGGTTAGCACTGCTGCCTCACAGCATCAGGGTCCCAGGTTTGATTCCAGCCTCAGGCGACTATCTGTGTGGAGTTTGCACATTCTCCCCGTGTCTGCGTGGGTTTCCTCCGGGTGCTCCAGTTTCCTCCCGCAGTCCAAAGATGTGCAGGTCAGGTGAATTGGCCATGCTAAATTGCCCATAGTGTTAGGTACATTAGTCAGACCGACATTAGGTACATTAGTCGGTCTGGGTGGGTTACTCTTCGGATGGTCGGTGTGGACTGGTGGGGCCGAAGGGCTTGTTTCCACACTGTAGGGAATCTAATCTAACCACCGGGTGAAATTGCAGCACTCTGAAAGCTAGTGCTTCCAAATAAACCTGTTGGACTATAACCTGGTGTTGTGTGATTATTAACTTTGTACACCAACAGTCCAACACTGGCATCTCCAAATCATAGCTTATCTTATTTTCACTTATTCTTTGAATCCTCCCACTTCCTCCATATGAGAGCTCTTTCTCTGGGCACCCCTTCTGTCCATCCTATCCAGGACTTTCCTATTGTTCTTTCCTTACCCTTCCCTTCTCCCCCACCACCCCACTCCCTGCTTAAAATCTGTTACCCCAATAACATCCCACAGTTCTGATAAACAAGCTCAGAATAGAAATGTTAATGCTGCTTCTTTCTTCCTTGATTCTTTGAGTATTTTCTGCATCTTTAGTCGGTATTTCAGATGCCCAGCTTCCACAGTACTTTCCCTTCGGATACATGTAGTCAATCCAAGTTCAGTTCCTTTTGGAGTCGGCCTAAAGTTTACTCACAAAAATGGGAAATCTCATTCAGAAGCATCCAAGCTGATCTGTGCAAGAAGAGAATGTCTTCTGTGGTTGAGACCAATTTATGTTTTTGAGGTGAAGCAGAGGGAGTAAGATTCTTCACCTAATCCATAGTCTGACCTGGGAACACTTGGTATGTGAGAAGATGATGGCTTAGTGATAGTGGACTAATAATTCAGATACCTAAGTTAATGCTCTGGGGACACAGGTTCATATACCACTTTGACTGGTGATGGAACTAAAGTTAATTATTAAGAAATTTGGTATTGAAAGCAATTTTCAACCATCAATGATTGTTATAAAGTTTATCCTGCTCACCAATATCCTTTAAGGAAGGAAATCTGCCACTCTTACCTGATCTGGCCTCCATGTGACTCCAGATCTGCAATAATGTAGTTGACTCTAAACTACCATCTGAAAGAATTTAGACAGCCCCTCAGTTTTGGGACAATTAAGGTAAGCAATAAAAACGGATGACCCCCTTATCCCCAGGTGATACGTTCCAAGATCTACCGTGGATGCCCAGAATTGAGGATAGTAGTGAACCCTATCATTTAAATGGGAAACTTACCTCTCTGGCAGCCCCTGGCATTATTTTTGGAATGTTCCATGTAATATTTTTGGGCCGCGGTATTCCGCAATAACTGAAACACGGAAATCGAATTCGCGGATGGGGGGGGGGGGGGGGGTTCTACTGTACTGCCTTACCACTGATGTTCACATCTCATGAAAGAACAAAGAGAAAAATGAGTGATTACTGAGCGCTGATAAGGTTAGGTTTTCAATTTTGAATTGTTAGCTTTTCTTCCTTTGAAGAGCATACAAATGTTACATTAATAAATTTGGGTGGGGGGGTGGTCACTGTTTTAAAAATCAGGCATCACCAATTTAAAACAGAGATGAGAGCTAACTGTTTTCAGTCAGAAGGTGGTGAGCCATTGGAGCTTTTACTGAAAAGATGGTGGAACTAGAGCCCTTGATTGTTTCCAAGGCAGAGGTGGTTTGATTTTTGTTAAACAAGAGGGTGAATATTATCAGGGGTAGACAGGAATGCAATTTGAAGTTACATTCAGATATTACAGGATCTTAGAATCCCTACAATGTGGAAGTAGGCCATACAGCCCATCGAGTCCACTCCAATTCTTAGAAGGGCATCCTACCCACACCCTGCTCTATGCCTGTAAACCTGCATTTCTCATGGCTAATCCACCTAGCCTGCACATCCCTGGACAGTATGGACAATTTCCCATGGCCAATCCACCTAATCTGCACTTCTCTGGACTGTGGGAGAAAACTGGAGCACCTGGACAATGTGCAAACTCCACACAGACAGTCATCGGAGGGTGGAATCGAAACTGGGTCCCTGGCGCTTGTGAGGTAGCAGTGCTAATCACTGAGTCACCTTATCTGAATAGCAGAGCAGGCTTAGGAGGCTGAATGGCCCATGGTGCCTGGTTGAATGTTAGTATGAAAATTTCCTGATAAAATTTCACCGCCATTCAATTTTTCCAAATGTACTTTCCTGTGTGGCATAATTAGCACACAGATTAACTGTTTTGAGGAAATTCCTCTTTGTGCTGTTGTGGCATAGCTGCTGAATATTTGTTTTGATAAGATAAATATCTATATTAAAAATTCACACAAGCATTGCTGCAATAACTTTACAATCGTGCACAGAGGAACCTAAACCCGTTGGTATTAAAATGGCTGGAGCCTATTGTTGGACACAGTTTCAAAAAATGAACATTCCAGGAAATCAATCCTTTGAAATTCAGACTTGCTGTGAGTCTTCTGATGATTGAATAGTTTCATTGGGTGAGTGGGTGAGCAGCTGATCTCAGCTGGAGTACCAAGTAGTGTGCTGTAATTGGCCTCAGTGCCACCAGCTAGGGACATAACCCAGCCAGTCATTATTTAATGGCTCCCATCAGAAGCTTTCAGCAAGATATGGGAAAATATTCTATGCTCTTAATACTCGAAAATGGAAAGACAGGAACATTTTCAGAGAAAATTTTATGAAGGAAATTTATTCACTTTTACCTTTGATTTGACTGTTCAGGATGCTAATATTTTAATGCCAGTGGCAGATGTTATTTTGGCTGAAAATGTGTTGCTGGAAAAGCGCAGCAGGTCAGGCAGCATCTAGGGAACAGGAGAATTGACGTTTCGGGCATAAGCCCTTCTTCAGGAATCATTCCTGAAGAAGGGCTTATGCCCGAAATGTCGATTCTCCTGTTCCCTGGATGCTGCCTGACCTGCTGCGCTTTTCCAGCAACACATTTTCAGCTCTGATCTCCAGCATCTGCAGTCCTCACTTTCTCCGCAGATGTTATTTTCACAGGCAAGGAGTCTGTGTCATTGAGAACTGAAGACCTCAGAGAGGATTGATTGACAGTGTCTGAATGCTATATTTTGTCCAACCCAGGTTCAAATCTAAGACTTGCAGACAGGAGAGGTTCATCACAGCTGGTGCAGAAAAGAATTTGAAAGTTTCTATTCAGAGTCCTTAGGAAACAGGCTAATAACAGGAGCAGTCTCTCTCAGGGATAAGGTGCTAAAATCTTTGAAATGAAATGTTAACAGATGCTGTGGTTGAGACTCAGTTAAATGTGGATCTGTGATATGTGCAACTTAGAGAGAAATGTTCTTCCCTGTTATAAATATTTTCTCATATGCTTCAGCAAGTTTTCTAATGCTTTAGCTCCAAATACTCTGACTTGTATGTGAAACTTCTAAAGATAATCAAAAGAAATTTCTGCTAATTAAATAGAATTTCTGAAAATGGGAGGTTATAACTATCATGACTATCAAGATAGGAAATGTCTTTACCTAGATAGGCCCCAGGAGAAGGTGGAACTTTTTGCTGCGGGGAGTGCTTGAAAGGTGTTTACGTCCACATACAGCAACGCATTGTCAATATTCAGGCTTGGGCACATAAGTGACAGGTGATGTTTGTGCCCCTCATGTGCCAATCAATGACTATCTCCAACAAGAGAGAATCTAATCAGAAGAAAGCGCTGGAGACACAAAAATAGAGTTAACTCTTTGATTCCAGTGACTTTTCATCTGACAAAGGATCATTGGACTCGAAACATTAACTCTGTTTTTCTCTCCACAGATACTGACAGACCTGCTGTGTTTCTCCAGCACTTCCTGTTTTTGTTTCTGATTTCTAGCATCCGCAATTCTTTATTTTTACTTTAGAGAATCCCTTGACATTTAACGGCATTACCGCTTCTGAATTCACTACTATCATATCTTGCAGAATAGCACCTGAGTGAACTCAAGCGTTCTGCTGTAGCAGGGAGAGATGTACAGCTACTGAAAGTTAAACTAAAATCCTGGAGGTGTGGGAGTTTGACTTCATCCATCCTTTCCTTTATCTGCTTCTAAATAAAAACCGAACCTAGCAACAGTGCTGGGCTCAGAGCAGACAGCACGCCTCCAAGTTTATAACACTTTCTCTCAAAAGAAACACGACAGAGCAAAACCTCAAAGGCACATCTCATAGCAAGGCACAGTGATAGTGTCCCCACCCCTGGCCCGGGAGGCCCAGATTCAAGTCCCACCTGCTCCAGAGGTCTGTTATAACCCCTCTGAACAGGTTGATTAAGAAAATAGGTCCTCATCTGGTGCAGTGGTAGTGTCCTTATCTCTGAGCCAAGGTGCCCAGTTCAACCTGGCCCAGAGGTCTATAACAACATCTCTGAGCAAGTTGATTAGAACTACCTACCTGAGTGTTCAAATCAAAGAATTGATGACTGCTGCCATATTTGAACAATTATAGTCTTTAACAATGTCTTAAAAGAAGGTTAACCCTTCTCTGTGAAAACCAGATCTCAATAATGCATTTTGTAGCTTCATAGTTTGAGAGAACCATTACTGGTGTCAATAAGATGACATACAAAGGAGCTACTAAAAGATTCAATTTCCAGCAACGAGCCCTGTCTCCATATCTCCATTTACAGCAGTGAAAAGCACCTTTAATGTGATGCATGACGGTCACATTGCACATCAATCATTAAAAGGCACTTGATCAAAGCCAATAGTCTTGGAATGGAATCTGTCACCTTCACTGGTGATAAACAATAAGGACACCTAATCAGCTCTCACTGGAAAGGATGCCTGGCTGATCATCACTAGAGACTTTGGAGAAAGCTCATCAATATTAACCTGCCAGTTTTTGCTTCACACATGATTAGATTCAAAAGTCAGAGAGTTCAGGGATGTAAGGTTGGTTTGTCCTTTGCAATTGTTCTACAGTGTGCCTGAAACATGTTGAATTTCAAGTTTCCACACTCTTCCTCCTCTGCAACCTTAAATTTCTTTGTTCACCCTGCCTGCCTAAGGTGTTAGCTCATGCTGGACTACACATTGCTTTTAAAACTTCAACCAGTTGTGTGAGCCCAGACTGTGAGTATCATTACTAGAGAGTATTTGGAGAGCATAGGTTATTTGGATCTTAACTGTCTCTTTGTCTTCAAATAACAATCACTATTATTTCATTTGTTTTCATTTATCAAGGCCAATTTTAATTTTACAATATAGAGTGTGAAGTTTAGAAAAAGAGGTGAAATCCTACATCTTTTTCAGTACTCAGATGTCACTATTATACACCTGTTTCAAGAAGTTTCTCCACAGCCAAAGTTAAACCAACGTTAGCCTCACAGTCTTGTTTGAACAAGGCCATAATGTTGGCAATTCTCCAGTCACCTGGCACCTCCCTGGCACCAAATGTTATGACCAGTGCATCCATAATTTCTACCCTCACTACCTACAAAATTGAATTGGATGCTTTGCCATTTTCAACATCTCAGTTTGCCACCCAACACTGAATTAAGGAATGTGGTTGACATGTTGAATCCGAAGGGAAGGGAAACATATTGACTCCTCTCTTTCCAGAGAGAAACAGGTGAACAACTATGTATGTGGCTTCACCAGGATACTGTGCATCCACATGGTGCATGATACGTCTAATTGCATACGCACTGCATCTAAAATGAGATATATGCCTTAACTATAAAGTGTTCCCCTCCTTCTATGTATATCTACTGTGCAACCACACACAGCACATCATGGGGGTCAATGCCCTTTAGCCAGGCAGCAGTCATTATAAGACATAGGAGTGGAAGCAAGGCTATTCGGCCCATCGAGTCCACTCCACCGTTTAATCATGGCTGATGGGTGTTTCAATTCCAATTACCCACACTCTCCCTGTCGCCCTTAATTCCTTGCAAGATCAAGAATTTATCAAACTCTGCCTTGAAGACACCCAACGTCCCGGCCTCCACCGCCCCCACCACTCTCTGATTGAAGAAATGTCTCCTCATTTCCATTCTAAATTGACCCCCTCTAATTTTAAGGCTGTGCCCACGGGTCCTAATCTCCCAGCCTAACGGAAACAACTTCCCAGGATCCATCCTTTCTAAGTCATGCATTATCTTGTAAGTTTCGATTAGATCTCCCCTCAACCTTCTAAACTCTAATGAATACAATCCCAGGATCCTTAGCCGATCATCATATGTTAGGCCTACATTCCAGGGATCATCCGTGTGAATCTCCACTGGACATGCTCCAGTGCCAGTATGTCCTTCCTGAGGTGTGGGGCCCAAAATTGGACACAGCATTCTAAATGGGGCCTAACTAGAGCTTTATAAAGTCTCAGAAGCACATTGCTGCTTTTATATACCAATCCTCTTGAGATAAAATTGGAACGTGCTCATTTGTTATGAATTTGCACTGTGCACCCTGACATCATTAAACATGCGAACTGGCCATCTTCATGTTTTCATTTGTTTACAAACATCCCTCCCCAAGATCTAACACATTTTGGCACCAGGTAGGATGAAGGTAGAAAAACACATTAGGGAACGTGATGAATGAGATTTAATGGCTCTCAGTGACCCACTCACTAATACGGCACAAATTTTGACTGAATTGTGTTGAACATCACCTGATATTGTCGAAGAGTGTGGTGCTAGAAAAGCACAGCTGGTCAGGCAACATCCAAGGAGCAGGAGAGTCGATGTTTCGAGCATAAGCTCTTCATCAGGAATCCATCACCTGATATTATGTGACTGCACTCGTTTGAATGGGCTTCTGTGGGTCTGAGTGTGCATCTGACTCATCTACTGATTTGACGGACTTTGGGTGAGTTTGTCCTGCCTTGGCTCCATCTGTCCCACTGTAATGGAAAGTGCAGTGAGGTATTTATTGGTTACTGAAATAGAATATTGTGGCTGGACCAATGAGGTACACCAGAATGCTATCGACATATGACAGGAATCATGCACTCAAAGAATGGACACATTTTTCAGAGTTTAAAATACATTCACATTTGAAGTTGAATGCAAATGGTTCAATCTCAGATTAGAGTGAATGCAAGAAAGCAATTTTGCTAACGCCAATTGGCTCAGACGTGAGGCCATTTGCTCCCAACAAGGAAAAGGATTTGTCTTTCAAAAAGTGAATAAGCTGGAGGATGGTTTCAATCCTAAACCACTGGAGATAGCTGAAAGGTACAGACATTTAGAACCAGAAATCAGAAAATTAACAAACCAGTTGTTGAGCACATTTTGACACTGCAGAATTTATCATTATGTTGCAGCTTTGACAAAGTCTTAGACCGTGTATTGTGGACAGATTGGTGGGTGGATGAAAGAATCTAACTGAAGTTACTTAAAGTTTGTCATTTAAATCACTGTGAGATTGATTTTCCCACGGAGGTGGCATCATTACTACCTTCTTTGGCTTTTTTGTCATTCAGTGTCTATCATGGACCCTCCCTCTTGTGCTTTTTCAATCAACTTCTTCCCCTCCTTCCCTCACCCCCATCATTCCAACACATAAAAGTTATTCCATTGCTATTTTCTTCTAGAAATGTTGAAAGGTCACTAACTACCTTAAACATTAACTGTTTCTCCCTGTTTCCAACTCTTTTTCTGTTTATTTAAGTATTTTTGAAGAGCATTAATCTCTGAACCTTAACAGCCAATTTGCACACAGCATGCTTTCACCAATGGCAAAATCATAATAGAACATAGAATACAGCGCAGTACAGGCCCTTTGGCCCTCGATGTTGCGCCGATCCAAGCCCACCTAACCTACACTAGCCCACTATCCTCCATATGCCTATCCAATGCCCGCTTAAATGCCCATAATGAGGGAGAGTCCACCACTGCTACTGGCAGGGCATTCCATGAACTCACGACTCGAAAGGTAGCCTAACCAATAAACATGCATGCATTTCTGGGCTTCCTGCTATAGGAAGGATGTTGTGAAACATAAAAGGATTCAGAAAGATTTATGAGGATGCTGCCGCAATTGGAGGTTTTGAGCTTTAGGGAGAAGCTGAATAGGCTGGGGCTGTTTGCCCTGAAGTGTCAGAGGCTGAGAGGTGACCTTATAGAAGCTTGTAAAATCATGAGAAGCATAGATAGAGTGAAAAGCTAAGGTCTTTGTCCCAGAGAAAGGGAGGCCAAACCTCAAGGGCATAGGTTTAAGGTGAGAGGGGAAAAATTTAAAAGGGATCTGAGGGGCAACGTTTTCACACAGAGGGTGGTGCATGTATGGAATGAGCTGCCAGTGGTGGTGAAGGCTGCATTTACAGCATTGACAGCATTTAAAAGGCATCTGGATGGGTATATGAAGAATAAGGGTTTAGAGGGATATGGGCCAAATGTTGGCAAATGGGACTAGATTAATTTAGGATATCTGATCAGCATGGACTGGTTGGACCTAAGGATCTGTTTTCATGCTGTACATCTCTATGACTTTATGAATAGGTCATGTGATTGAGAAATAAATATTGGCCATGAGACTGAGGAAAACTGCCCTGCTCTCATTCAAAATATCATGCTATCTTCTACACCCACCTGAAACCAGAAGCCAAGGCTTTCATTTAACACTGCATCTAACAGACGACACCTCCAACAGTGCAACACTCCTTCAGTGCTGCAGTGAGTTATCCAGCTCTCCCTTGAGCCCTCAGCTTTCTGGACTCAGCCCTTGTACTTGATTAGCCCAAAGTTTACTGGACTCCCAACTAGTGATTGTACTTATTGAAAGCACCTCTCACTCCCATCACCACCCTCTCAACTCACAAAGACACAAATACACAGAAATTCATTCCAGAAAACTGCCAACAAAAACCATTTCAAATTTTCAAAGCTATAGAAAAAGAGCAAGGCAGTGGGATTAATAGGACAGCTCTTTAAAAGGGTAAGCACAGGTCTGAAGGACCCAATGGATTCCTTCTGCCTTCCATAATTTTAATAAATGTAACGGAGGTGGCTGTAAAAATTCCCAGTAAGTTTCCAGTAGGATAGATCGCAGCCTCTTTACACTGTCCAGAGAAGCATCTTTTAACTCTTGAAATTTTGTGCCAAAGTCTTGAAAATAATATGAAGCAAAGTCAACCAGAAACAGCTAAGGTGATCTGCATTGTCACCCAATAAATGTGTGACACTGTTTAATTAGAAGTCTTTTCAAATGAGTTTGATCATGCTAGGTATGTCTTTGGCACCTACTGCTCAAAACCACACTGATGTTAGTTAAAAAATACTTCAATTGAAGTGAAATCAAGCAGAAAAGTATGTTGACATCCAATTTTAGTAATGATGGCTTTCCTCTGCATTTTAATGTGGACACCTGGAGCAAGATGCTAACATCTGTTAGGATGACTAAGGGGCAAAGTTAGTACTTTAAGTAGGTCTTTCTTTGTCCTTTAACAATGATACCCACTGATATTGCTTATTTTCCTGCATGACAAACAAATGTCAGTGTTGCCACTACTGCCAAGTATCATCTTGGTGACTGTGCTGGGTTCTTTAGAAACCATAGTTTCTTTATCAATATAAGTAGCGAATGAAGAGACTGTTGTCTTGGTATAGAAAAGCACAATTGCAAATACCTTGGCAAATCTAGCAGCCAAGAGGAACAAATAAACCGAAACAAAGATACTGCTGCATGCCCATTTTTGGTCTATTTTGTACCTTGAGCTCCAAAATAAAATTGCTCCATCTATACAAAATGAGTTTGCATCTGTCTGGATGAATGAAACAAAAGCTTTCTTTTTTCCAAGGTATTCAAATTCAATGAGTGGGAACAGTTTCCATGGAGCTCACAAAGGAATAAAACGGTTACCTTAGAAATGGAAATTGATTCAGTTCCTGTGTTGTTTTAGGTCACCTTTTTACATCCATTAAAAATAGCTGAACAGCTAACCATTACAAAGTTGCTGGGATAGGCAAATCAACATAGTGTAAGAAATTGCCAGAATTGGTACTTTGGCTGAATTTGATCAATTTGTCAGTTTAAGGGTCAGCCAATCGGAATGGACTCATGCCCTTTACTGTTTATTTATGTCCCCGCAATGTTTCTGGGTGAAGCCCCTAACCCTGGAGTCATCCACTAATCCAATAGAGTGAATGTAGCATTCAATAGCATCGTGGGCTTAATATTGAATTCAACAGCTTTATATCACAACTTCTGCTTGTGTTAGTTTTCTTTTGTTACTAATTTTTTCTTCTTCTCTTGTTTCTTTCTTTATTCCTTCAAAGTTAAAAATCACACAACACTAGGTTATAGTCCAACAGGTTTAATTGGAAGCACTAGCTTTCAGAGCGCTGTTCCTTCATCAGGTGGTTATGAGGAGCAGTGCTCCAAAAGCTAGTGCTTCCAATTAAACTTGTTAGACTATAACCTGGTGTGTGATTTTTAACTTTGTACACCCCAGTCCAACACTGGCATCTCTAAATCATTTATTCCTTCACTTTGCATTCAGCCGCTATCCTACCATTGAACATCTTCTGTTTCTTTATTTGTCCCAATACCACTCTCTTCGGCTTTTGTCGCACAAAACATTTTGGCATTTCATTTCTCTTACCCTCCACCCTATTAGGAACCACCCTTTCAATCTTCCCACTCCCTTCCCCAAAATACTTGTTGAAATTAATTATATTTCTATCTTTCCTCAATTCATCAACCTGAAATGACAACTCTGTTCTGCTCCACAAATGCTGCCTGATCTGCTGAGTATTTTGAGCATTTTTTATTTTCATTTCTGATTTCATTCCAGCAAGCCAAGGGTACAGAAACCAATTATTACTACTCAAGTGATTAGGTTAATACAGCAGAAATTCTAGGGATTTTATATTTATATGTATGCATAAATGTCTAACATAATTTATGCAAGTACAGGATATTCTTCACAGCTTAACAGTAGTTAGTAACGAAATGAAACAAGAGAACTCTGCATTTCACACAGGAGATTCCGATCAGGTTCTATCTATTCTGACAGTGCCCTTGTAGAGTGGAAATGTTTGGGGGAGGCGAAATATGCTCCATTTTACAGAGCGGTCAGTTGCCAGAGTCATAGATAACCACTTGGCAGCTACTCTCAAACAATAAGCACAAAAAGTAAGTGTGAGGTTAGGGTGTCAAGCAGGAAGGGTATCAGTTGAATAGGTGATTAGGATATGGGGAAGTAGAGTGCCAAGTAGTAGATGTTAGGGTACCATGCAGGTAGAATGCCAATGATTGGGTGCGGTGGAAGGGGGGTGGATATAGAGTGCTAAATGGATTTAATGTGGTATGTAGGGCTATGTTGTCAGGGGATAGGGTGACTGGGGCCAGGTGAGTGATGCAGTGATCAAGGTGGGTGGCCCCGGGGAGTGGGGGAAAAAGAGCAGAGATTGGAGGAGGCAGATTGGGTCCATCGTGGGGGAAGGGAATTTCGGATCTCGAGGTGGGTGGAGGTGTTGAGTCCTTGGGGGAGAGAAGGGGCCGTCAGGTCAGGGTCTGAGGGGGTGGAAGAGGCTGAAGGGTGTGTGAAATAAGTATGGGTTCAGTTTAATAGTTATTCAGAAGCTAAACTAGGTATTTAATAGTTTAACTTTTCCTGAGTAACTATTCAGTTAATTTCTTCGGAACCCTCTGAATTCTCTCATTTAAATGAAGATTTTCCAAGGATAGAGGAATTGCCCAGAGGAATCTTCAGTTTCCTGCAGGATGCCCATCTGCAACTCCCAAGCACACTCGAATAATGACTGTCAGGAAGACCTGAGAAAATGACTTATATCCCACTGTAGCATTGGTTTGAAAACAATACTTTGATGTCTGAACTATACAGAACGCAAAGGTTCAAGGTACAATCTCCAGTCTGCAATGGGGGTTCATTATAATAATCCAGATTAAAAAAATGAAGGCAGCCGGCAGTCTAAATCATGGAAGTCTGTGCAGGTGAATGACAGGACCAGGATTGGCAATATAGACAATTACAGTTATCCCCAATAAATGCAGTGGTCATGTTCCTGAAAATCACTGTGTCAAGCAAAACCACATTATTCAAGACACATTCCCATAGAAATCCATGTGAATGTCCACATTACATTCCCAGACCATCAAACACGTACAGAATAGATAGATAGCATAGTGAAGAAGGCATTTGGTATGCTTTCCTTTATTGGTCAGAGCATTGAGTATAGGAGTTGGGAAGTCATGTTGCGGCTGTACAGGACGTTGGTTAGGCCATTTTTGGAATGCTGCATGCAATTCTGGTCTTCCTATTGGAATGATATTGTGAAAGTTGAAAGGGTTTAGAAAAGATTTACAAGGACATTCCCAGTGTTGGAGGAAATGAGCTATAGGGAGAGGTTGAATAGGCTGAGGCTGCTTTCTCTGGTGTGTTTAAGATTGAGGGTTGACTTCATAGATGTTTATAATATCTTGAGGGGCATGGATAGGATAAATAGACAAGGTCTTTTTCCTGGGGTGGGGGAGTCCAGAACTAGAGGGCATAGGTTTAGGTTGAGAGGGGAAAGATGTAAAAGGGACCTAAGTGGCAACGTTTTCACACAGAGGGTGGTGCATGTAGGAATGAGCTGCCAGAGGAAGTGGTGAAGGCTGGTACAATTAGGTTGGGATATCTGGTTGGCATGGACATGTTGGACCGAACAGTCTGTTTCTGTGCTTACATCTCTATGACTTTATGACTCTATAACACAAGCACAACTTTAACATAAAGCACAAAAATATATATGAAAATATGCAAAAAGAATAGTTTGGCTTCTTGCTGGATCAACAAAGATTGCTTCTCTGGTGGTGGGAAACTATGGATCTTCAACCAACTCATCTTATCCTCCCTTAATTGAGGCAGTCAACAGCCAATATGAGCTGAAGGAACAGGAATTTGACTAAAAATGTTGAGTTTTGCCATGTCTTTATTCCTCTGCTATACCGAGAGTCAGGTAAGAGGTACATTATTGCAAATCAGGCATGCGTTATGGAAATGATTGGCTGTTTAGTATAAACCATGTTGTCTGAGGGGCTTCTATGGCACAGTGGTAGTGATCCTATCACAGAGGAAGAAGAACACCTATACAATGTATTCGCCAAAAACGGATACCCCTGCAATTTCATCAACAGATGCCTAAGGGAAAGACAACAGAATGAGGACATGCCACAACCCAAAGGACTAGTCACACTACCATACATCAAGAGCATTTCTGAACTGACAGCCAGACTACTGCGACCACTAGGACTCATAACAGCACACAAACCAACAGCCACTCTCAGACAACAACTCACCATGACCAAGGACCCGATACCCAGCAGGAGCAAAACCAATGTAGTGTACAAAATCCCATGCAAGGACTGCACAAAACACTATATAGGATAAACAGGAAGACAGCTCACAATCCGCATCCATGAACACCAACTAGCCACAAAACGGCACGACCAGCTATCCTTAGTAGCCACACACTCAGATGACAAGCAACATGAGTTCGACTGGGACAACACTACTATTATCGGACAAGTCAAACAGAGAACAGCCAGGGAATTCCTAGAGGCATGGCACTCATCCATTGATTCAATCAACAAGCACATCGATCTGGACCCAATATACCGGCCACTGCAACGGACAGCTGGAACTGACAACCGGAAGCGGCAGATACAAATCACTATAAATGCCGGAGGAAACATCATAAAAGCGCTTCACAGGAGGCTCCCAAGCACTGAGGATGTCACCTAGACAGGGGATGAAACGTCTGCAACACAAATTCCCAGCTCAGCGAACAGAACCACAACAACGATCCTATCTCTAATCAGGATGCCTGAGTTCAAGTCTCACCTGCTACTGAGGTGTGTCATATTGTCACTGAGCAGGCTGACTAGGAAATATCTACCACAGTCAGATCTTTAGGGGTCTCTTGCTGCAGTGGTACTGTCCCTACTTCTGAGCCAGGAGGCCCAGATTGACGTCCCGTCTGCTCCAGTAACATCTTTGAATAGGTTGACTAGAAACTAAATAAACCACTTTATGGCAAAACTGTGTTAATCAAGGTACTACTACCTGTACATAGTTTGCTGTTAAGATTTACATGAATATAGTGCTGGAATACAGTCAGTGCTTAGGGCGGCATGGTGGCTCAGTGGTTAGCACTGTTGCCTCACAGCACCAGGGTCCCAGGCTTGATTCCAACCTCAGGCGACTGTCTGTGTAGAGTTTGCATATTCTCCCTGTGTATGCGTGGGGTTTTCTCAAGGTGCTCCAGTTTCCTCCCCAGTCCAAAGATGTGCAGGTCAGGTGAACTGGCCATGTTAAGTTGCCCACAGTGTTTGGTATATCAGTCAGAGGGAAATGGGTCTGAGTGGGTTACTCTTCGGAGGGTCAGTGTGGACTTGTTGGGCCGAAGGGCCTGTTTCCACACTTTAAGGAATCTAATCTTACAGAGTTTACTGTTGCGGGAAATAGAGGAGAAAGGTAAACTATAGTACAGCTGATTCTGTAACCCAAAGTTTCACTAAACCATTCAAGAAGTGGTACGTCTGACTTGGTTACTATTAAAAAAAACAAGCAGTCAGTGTTGCTTATAAATGTTTAACTAATATTTTACTTATCTTATCAGTGTTGCTTATATATTTTTCACCAACTTTTTGCTAATGTTATCATTGTCGATATAAACCACCATGATCTGCTTACCTGACTGAAATAAATGTATATTTCAATGTGCAGCCTTCTGTATGTAAATACTATCACTAAACTAAACTCCAAGTTGCCTTATCCAGAGGTAGCTACATGTAAACAAGTTGTCCTCATTCTTCTCTAACTTTAGTCAGACTCCTAACAGCAATGGGTAAAATAATTCCATTTCCCACTGGTTCCCTATTAATTGCAGTATAATGCTATAATTTCACCAAAACAAATCAATTGTCGATGTTTGCTAAATTTTTAATTCGGGGTTACGACTATTTATTGCAAAGGTATGTCCACTTTCAATACATTCTTAACAACAATGTCCTTGTAAGAGGTTAGGTGATTTGGATTACAATGTATATGAGAATTAGTCAGCATGAAGTTAATCACATTTGCTGAACCACAATTTATTAAAAATAACATTGGAAACTATAGAGAGTAGAAGAGGACTTGTCTGACACCTGACACACGTGGGCCAGGTTCCATCTTGTTCGGACACCGTTATTAATATTATTACTACATTGCATAGTCCTTTATAGTGTTCCACAATACTACAAACCATGCTTTACATATAATCTCTCATTTTAGGTGGAACTAGGATGAAACAAACTAAGGGGTTATTCTGAAAGGAAGACATGTAGGGAAACTAGATTTCCTCATAGGTAAAGGCACTTTTCTGTATGGTACAGACCAGAAAGAAAACCAAGTTTTTTCTCAGCAAGGGCTGTGGCAAATGTACTACAATTGAACTCAATGCCCTTTTGACTTGGAGTGGGAGGAGAACAATTCAATCAGGGTTCCCATTGGCTGTCCAGTGCCTCCTCCTGGAAAGTGTAAATGGACAGATTGGTTGGTGACGGGATAGATGTGGCTGAGCTGCCTCAACCCACCCTTCCTTCCTCCTACAAAGGAAGAATTTGTCTTTTCATCACTGATCATTGTTGTAGTCTCAATACTGAAGAAAGACCAATTTTGCATTTCAGTATGATCAGTCCTTGTGACAATGATCAGCAGTTTTCAGAAATGAGGAAAGAAAACTGCAAGCGCAGTTTAAAAAAAAATTTGCTTAGCCAGGAAGAATTATTCACACCCCCAGGGGGCATGGTAGCTCAGCAGTTAGCACTGCTACTTCACTGCACCAGAAATCTGGGTTCCACCCTTGGGTGATTATCTGTGTAGAGTTTGCACATTCTCTCTGTCTATATGTGTTTCCTCCCACAGTCCAAAGATGTGGAGGTTAGGTGGATCGACCATGCTAAATTGCCCTGATGAAAGCCTTTTGCATGAAATGTCGATTCTCCTGCTGTTCAGATGCTGCCTGACCTGCTGTGCTTTTCCAGCATCACACTCTTGGCTCTAATCTCCAGCATCTGCAGTACTCACTTTCACCTAAATTTCCCATAGTGTCCAGGGATGTGTGGGTTAGCCATGGGAAATGCAGGGTTATAGGGATTGAGTAAGTCTGGGTGGGATGCTGTTTGGAGGTTCAGTGTGGACTCGATGGGCTGAATGGCCTGTTTCCATGCTGTAAAGCTTCTATGATTCTTATAAAGTGCATACAATTGAGCATAAAGCCAATGTCAGGTCTCTCTATCCCATGCTGTGGCTCTCTTCCTTATAAACTTATATTTTATTTATTAAAGCTGGAGGGTGGATTAGGGGTTAATAATCCATGAGGACTTTAAAAAAAGGAGCAAACTCATTTTGATGTTTCTGCTCTAAGAGGTGAGAGTGAATTGAAGCTGCCAGCACTCCAGTAATCACACTCTGTGATTTGGCTCCTGATAGAAGCAGCACAGTAGCTTGCCCTAATTGGGTTGGGGAGAAGTTGTGGAAAGGGAGAATTTCCAGGCTGAATGAAGGACAATGAGGATTTTTTAAAAAAACTGCTGAAATCTGAACTCAAATCAAAACACACTGCAAGTGCAAGGAGCTCAGTCACTATTTCTAGGCCCTCGATTCTGATTTAATTGCTCCCTTAAATTTTTAGATCCTCTGTTGTGTTGCTGATGGCCCGCTATATATTTCTTTCTGTGTGAGAGGAATTAACACACAGGTTCACACATTGATGCAGAACTGAAAGAATTTAATACGAAATTTATAAACAGAAAATATCTTGTTGTTGTTCATTTTTATCATGATTGGCAAATCTCAAAATGCAGAGGCACCTGAAACTGTTTTAACACAGACAGTAATCCATTTACAGCAGGTCAAGGATTAAAGGGCAATTAATCTGTCCATTACCTCAGGATTCCCATGAAACCTAAACCAAAGGGACTTTTCTTTTAATGAATTGAATTAGTTCAGACAGCTTCAAATTATTTCCCTGAGGAAATCTCTGCAGCATATGAAAGCAAAGGGGGAGGGATCTCGTCAAGGTATGCTGTCAGAATGATGTGTCTAATACAATACACGTGTGACCTTGGAGTGTTCAGTTTTCCCAGGAGACGCAAAACAAATGAAATCTCTGCATCACTCTCTGTCATGTGAATACACATATACTGTAAACCAATGCAAGGAATTCTGGATAGCTTTGAAACAAATTATGATCCTTATCCTCTTCATAAAATGTTATTAGCATTATGAAAATAAGTACTATTAATTATAAGCAAATGGAAGTACATCAGATTCTCTCTCTCCCAGATTCTTAGTTAAGTTAAAAACCGAGTGTGCCAATTTGCAGATTGCCAAGAGCCACAGATAAAGGAATGTTTGATCACTGCGTCCCTCAGGCACTTCTGTCTTTGAAGTTCTGTCGGACAATAACAGCTTATATATAAATTTAAGTAAGATTTGTAATTCTGCAGCACTTTCATTAGTCTGGAATGTCCCAAATTTACACGTATTAAATACTTATGGACAATATTTACTGTTGCAAAGTAGGAAATACATACATATTAAGGTCCTAGAAAAAAAAACAGGATAATCTGCTTTTTTTGTTGATGCTGGTTGTGATATGAATATTAGTTAAGCAAACAGTTCTGATGAAGGGTCACTCCACCCGAAAAGTTAA
This sequence comes from Chiloscyllium plagiosum, assembly GCF_037043375.1. Lineage (NCBI taxonomy): Eukaryota > Metazoa > Chordata > Chondrichthyes > Orectolobiformes > Hemiscylliidae > Chiloscyllium > Chiloscyllium plagiosum. Next base: position 46,239,159 of record NW_028270162.1, on the reverse strand, counting down.
CTCTGTTTTTCTCTCCACAAATGTTGCCAGACCTGCTGGGTTTCTCCAGCACTTTCACTTATTGTTTCAGATTTCCAGCATACAAAAACACGATACACTATTGCCATCAAACTGCTCACTACATATAATGTCTGCAATCAGAAACCTTGAATTCAAGCAGTACTGTTTGACTTGGTATAGTCTTTCTTTTCCTGCTTGAGTATTCGCTCAGACTGTGATATAGTATTAGCAATACTCTAACAGATTTGAGGTTACGTTAGAAGTCATACAATGTTTCCACAGCCTACCTGACTCTATCTGACCCAGACAGTTGGGATGAAATAAAGGTGAAAGGAGTAGATCCCAGAGTGCAAGCAGCCAAATAGGTGAGGAAAAGACAGACACTGGAAAAAGCTTGAAAAACAGAATTACTTACAGCAATTTATATATCAATGCTCATATCTCAACTGCACAAAGTGGGGACAGCAGGTGGTTAAGAGCTATAAGTGTTGCAGGTGTTAAGAATGCAGGTACACTAACCTGGTCATGGAGATGTGGAGTGGTTTTTGTGTAACTTCCTGTAACCCTGCAACCATTTAAGAACTCTATGTTCCTTTAACTTTAAACTCCTGTGCAGACCCTGCCCTCTTCCCCTACCTCACCCAAAATGGCAGCGATTCAAAAAGTTTCCTCTGCAAATTTCTTCTCAAACCTTTTTCCTCCCTAAAGACTCTAAACAATCTTGTCAAAATCATTTATTCCAACAGTTCATTTTTTGGCTTGCTGTCAATTTTTTTTAGATATATGCTCCTGTAAAGGTCCTTGGGATCTTTTTCAATGCTAACAGTGTATAGATATGGCAATTATTGTTTCTGCATGGTACAAAAGAGGCAAAATAATTCCAATGCAGTCCTGGCCTCCCATGTTCTTGGTATCATCCAAACATCTCTGTCAGCCACATTACTCAAAGCAAACCTGTTCACTTATCACCCCTGTTCTTGTTAACCTGCTTTGCTTGCCGGTAAAGCCATGCCTTGACCTTAACATTCTCATCCTGGTCCTCAAATACCTCCATACCTTTATATATTTCTGTGATATCCTTCAATCATTCAAGCCTCAAGAGATTTGCATTCCCACAGTACTGACCTCTTGAGCTGCCCTGTCTTTATTTATTCGCAAATGGCAACTGTGCTTTCAAATCCCCAGGCACTAAGCCCAGGAAATCCATCTCAAAACTCCTCTGACTCTTGACCTCACATTCCTCCTTTAAGATGCTCCTTAAAACCCACAAGATTTTGGTTATCTGCTATATCAGGTGACTATTTTGCTTTATAATGCTTCCACAAAACAGGAATATTTTATTGTGTTAAAGACACTTTATAATAAGTTGTTGCATTATTATTTAAAAACAGCTTTGGCGATGTGATGGGCCACATGGACAGACACTGGAATTATCTTGACGTTGTTGGAAGGCACGCAGTCTGCGTTCCCTCAAATTGCTGCCTGGGTTCAGAACTTCATCTATGTTCAGAGCTATTTCCTATTGAACAGAGAGTGATTTGCAGTCAACAGCACAAAATGGATGTTATTGGATTCACTTCTACAGACAAAACATATTTGCAGCCTTGAAAAATTCAATACTAATATTGTTTTACTGTTAAGTGTCGGGATTTATAAATACATAATACTAACTGTGATCTAGTAATACCAAAGCTTTTAATATTTTACGTACCTCAATATTTTTTTGAAATCAAATCAGGAAAGCAGAACAAGGCAAAAGTTTAATATTTGCATAAAATTAAGACACTTCAAGAAGAACATCTTTACTCAGATGCTGAAATAACGTTCTTGGATAATAGAGGTAATAATACATGGACAATTCAAATTAAACTGAATGCCAAGAATTAAGGATACTAAAAGGCTTAGCTCTGATGCGTCAAATGATTTTTTTTATTCCTTCACAGACCATTTATAATTGCCCTCCCACGGTTTAGACAATACAAGAATAGCCTGGCTAATCACACTTACACAGAAATATATGAAAACAAAAACATAGGTGCCCATTCCTTTCCATGCATATACAGCAGCTGTAATGCTGCAATTTCATCTCCTCCTTTCCCACTGTCCAGGCCCCAAAACGTTCTCCAGGTGAAACATCAATTTATTTGGAATGCTTTCAACTTAGTGCACTGTTTTTGACACTGGGGAAATTAATTCCAGATTGGTTGTTCGTTCTGCTGATCATCTTTGTTCAGTTCATACGCATGACCTTTTGTTTCCCATTCACTTACTGTTTTAATTCTTCCCTCTTATCTCGGCCACCCGTACTGTTTCAGAACCTGAAATGTTAACTCGATTTCTCTCTTCACAGATTGTATTTCCAGCATTTTCTCAAAACTCAAGTGGTTTGGTTGCTTATTTGGCTTGATACAATGTAACATCAGTAGAAATCTGACTATTTCTCTCTCTCATTTCAGCAAACAAAGGCACTGCATCTGGCTGAGGGATTAAATAAAAGAGTTTCAATTCAAACCTGCTGGCTCTGAGTCGGTAAATCGAAAGCCAAGAACTTGGATGTTAACAATATGGTTAAAGAAACAGATTTAGAACTAAAGTTTAATACTTTAATTTCAGCTCAGAACTTTGTACTGTATAGTTGTGTGTTCAGGAGGAGGAGGTAAATCTTGAGAGTGGAGCTTTTGCCATCCTTAAAGACCAAATGACCATAAGATCAAAAGTAGACCATTTGGCCCATTGAGTCTGCTCTGCCATTCAATGAGATTACGGCTGATCTGATAATCCTCATCTTCACTTTTCTTTTTCCCATCATCCTTAATTCTCTGACTGATTAAAATTCATCGCAGCCCTGAATATACTCAATGAACAGCCATGACAGCCCTTTGCAGTAAAACATTCCTCAGACTGACTCTACTCAGAGATAAAAATCCTCATCTCTCCTTTAGGTCGGCCACCCTTTATTCTGAGATTATGCCCTCTGGTCCTAGACTTTCCCACAAGGGAAAACAACTTCTCCACATCTACCCTATCAAGCCCCCTAAGAAGCTTAAATGTTTCAACGGGTACAAGCCCAATCTCTCCCAATAAGAACATACCTCCACACCTGGAATTAACCTCATGAACCTTCTCTGGACTGCCTCCAATGCTAATATGTAATTCCTTGGATAAGGGGACCAGGTATTCAAGGTGTGATCTGACTAGTTCCCTGAACAATTTTAGCACAAGTCCCTATTTTTAGACTCCATTCCCTTTGAAATAAAAGCTGACATTCCATTTGCCTTCCCTGTTACCCACTGGAGAAAGTGAGGTCTGCAGATGCTGGAGATCAAAGTTGAAACTTTATTGCTGGAACAGCACAGCAGGTCAGGCAGCATCCAGGGAACAGGAGATTCGACGTTTCGGGCACAGGCCCTTCTTCAGGAATTCCTTAAGAAGGGCCTGTGCCCGAAACGTCGAATCTCCTGTTCCCTGGATGCTGCCTGACCTGCTGTGCTGTTCCAGCAATAAAGTTTCAACTGTTACCCACTGAACTTGGATACTAGGTTTTTTTGAGACTCATGCACAAAGATTCAAAAATCCCTCCGTGCTGCAACTTTCTGCAATCCTTCCCCCATCTAACTAATACACAAAATCATCTTAGTCAGTACAGTCAGCATGGTATAGAAAGCTAAATGGTTAGACTGGGATTACACACAAGAACATCATTATCATTTTAATAAAGCTGCTCACCCAAGTAAATAAAGGGTCAGTAGCTTCATCAAAATACCAGACCAAGTAATTTAAATTTGATGTCTTTCAGGGCTTATTTTATATAAAACCTGCGTGTACTGGCAATACAATTTATGTCAAGTACAGTCTTATCCAAATCACCTGAGAAACACGTATTCAAAATGATTACGTTGATGATTGACACATTTATTCTGTTCTGCACTATCAAAAAAAATTCTGTCAATGCAGAGGATGATCATCCAATTAGATATACCTAAAGGCCCAGCCGATCTGGACAACTGGCGATGTTGGTAACTCACTTTTAATAGTTCAATGTCCCATAAAAATAGGGAAGTAAAAGCATTTAGGTGTTGTGCGAATAATGTAATAGACAACTTGTACCAGGGGTGTTATTTTATCCAATTAATAAGAACTTATAACAGACATGGGAACAGGAGTATTTCAACACTTGAACTTATTCCATCATTTGACAAGATCGTGAAGAATCTCTGACTTACCCAGCTTTGTCCTAAATCCCTTAATATGTTTGGTAACAAAAGAAAATCAATATTAGTTTCAAAATAAATAACTGAACTGGAATTTAGATAGCAAAGTGGCAAATGCTTCCCTTCTGGTCATTTATCAACATGGACTTTCTTTGGGTAATAAGCTTCACTTGTGTGGCTCATTACATTCACAGCATAGAAACAGGCCATTTGGTTAGAAAGGTCTATTCTTGTGTTTATATTTCACACAAGCCTCCTCTACTTCAGCTAACTCCATCAGAATACCCGATAAGTTTATGATATAAATGGAGCTAAGCAAACTCTACAGAGTGGGAAAAACTATTATTTCAAATCATAAAGTCAAAGTTTTATAGCGTGGAAACAGGCCTTTCAGCTCAATGTGTCCATATCAGTCATCAAGCATCCCTCTTACTCCAGTCACATTTTCCAGCACTTGGCTCATAGCCTGGCATGCTATAGCATTTCAAGTGATCATTCTTCTTAAATGTTGCGATGGTCTCTGCCTCTACTACTGTTTCAGGCAGGGATTTTCAGATACCTGTCATCCTCTGGGTGAAAAAATTCTTTTTTAAATCCCCTCTAAATAACCTGCCCTTTACCTTAAATCTGTACTTACTGGTCATTGATCCCCCTACTAAGGGGAAACGTTTCTCCCTGATCTACCCTATCTATTCCACTCATAATTTTGTACACCTCAATCAGATTCCTCCCTAAGCCTTCCCTGCATTAAGGCGAACAGCCACAGCCTATCCAGCCTTTCTCCATAGTTGAAATGCTCCAGCTCTGGCAATATCCTGGTGAATCTCATTTTAAAATGAGGCACACAGTATTCCAGCTGTAGCCTAACCAATGTTTCATTCACTCCACTATAACCTCCCTGCTCTTGTATACAATCCCTTGACTAATAAAGGCAAGTATCCCATATGCCTTCTTAACCACATTATGCACCTGTCCTGCTGCCTTCAAGGACTTGTGGAAATGCACACCAAGGTACCGCTGATCCTCTCTACAATAGCGCCTCGACTTACGAACTTAATCCATTCCGGGACCCGGTTCGCGAACTGAATCAATTTTCCCATTGTTCAGATATTTCCGGAGTCTTTTCTCTTTTTTGTCTCTTGGAGGTTGGTGATGCCACAAGAAAACGATCCAGAGAAACTTGTTTTTTTCTTTGTTGCAGAATTTTCCGAAAATGGGACTCACATTGTCATTTAAAATGTTCACCTTTGTTCGTACCTTGAATTTCATATGTATATTGAAGCAAAAGTTTACGTACAATCCTGTTCGTAAACAGATTTGTTCATGAACGGGGTCGTTTGTATGTCGAGGTGCTACTGTACTTCCTAGGGACCTCCCATTAAATGTGTATACCCCAACTTATTAGTCCTCCCAAAATGACATCACACTTCTCAATATTAAATTCCATTGCCACTGTTCTGCCCATCTGACCAGCCCTTCGGTATTGTCCCATTGTCTAAAGTTTTCCTTCTTACTATTTACCATACCGATCTTTGTGTCAGCTCAAACTTATTAATCAAACTTCCCACCTTCATGTCCAATTCATTAATGGTCACAACAAACAATAAAAGACCCACCACCAAATCTAATGGTACTCCACTTCCAGTCTGAAAAACAACCTTCAGCCATTATCCTCTGCCTCTCACTAGGAAGCCAATTTTGGATCGAATTTAATAAATTGTTCTGAATCCCCTGAGTTCTTACATTCTTGGCCAGTCTTCCATGCGAGAACTTGTCAAAAGCCTTACTAAAATCCATGGAGACTGCATCCACTGCACTACCTTCATCTACAAATCTAGCTATCTCCTCAAAAAGCTCAATCAAACCTGTCAGACATGATCTCCCAGACAAAGCCACACTTACTATCCTTTATTAACCCTTGCCTTTTCTTTTAGAAATTAATCTGTCCTTCAACCCTTTTTCCAATAGCTACTGTACCACTGATATTGGACTCACTAGTCTACAGTTCCCTAGTTTATCCTTGCCATACTTCTTTAAAGACTATAAGATAGAGGAGCAAAATTGGGCTGTTCAGCCCATCGAGTCTCTTCCATCTGAGAAAGGATCATTTGACCCAAAACATTAACTCTGATTTAGCTGCCAGACCTGCTGAGCTTTTCCAGCAACTTGAGTCTGTTTCATCATTTGACCGTGGCTGATATATTTCTCAATTCCATTCTCCTACCTTCTCCCCATTACCCTTGATCTGCTTATTAATGAAGAATTGAAGATCCCTCCACAGCTTTCTGCACCAATGAGTTCCATAGATTCAACACCCTCTTGCTGAAGAAATTCCATCTCATCACAGTTCTGAAGGGTCATCATTCACTCTTCAGCTGTATCCTCGAATCCTAGTCTCTCCTACTACTGGAAACATCTTCTCCATGTCAATTCTATCCAGACCTCTCAGTATTCTTTAAGTTTCAATAAGATTCTTCTCTCATCCTTCTAAATTCCATTGAGTACAATACCCGAGTGCTCAAATGCTCCTCATATGACAAGAGATCATTCTTGTGAACCTCTTCTGGACCTCATCCAAAACCTTCTTGAGATATGCGGCCCAAAACTGCTCAAAATATTCCAAATGAGGCCTGACTAGAGCCTTTTACAGCCTCATCAAAACATCCCTGCTTTTGTATTCTTATCCTCCTGAAATGAATGCTAACATTGCTGGTATCACATCAGCTGTCCTCCAATCCTCTGGCACATCTCCGATGTCCAGATAAGGTTTAAATATTAAAGTCAGGGCCTCTATAACCTTCTCCTTTGCCTCTTACAGGAGCTTGGAATACATCTCATCAGGCCCCGGGGACTTAACCAATTTTAAGGCTGCTGAAAACAGTAATACCTTCTCCTTCTCAACTGTAATTTGTTCAAGTACATTTGATCCCAGAAGCACAGAAATGAAAATTTACTAAGCTTTCCTGTATCATTGAGAAATTATTTCAAGAAAAAAAATGATCAGCTGAAGTTTGGCTCCCAATCGCTATCCACTTTGTCCTTATGAAGGGGCACACGTGGACAAAAACTAAAATCACACAGAACTTAGGGTGGGCTGGCTAGATGGATACAAAACTGGCTCGGTCATAGAAGACAGAGGGTAGTAGTGAAAGGTAATTTTTCAGAATGGAAACCGGTAATTGGCAGCATTTCACAGGGATCAGTCTTAGGTCCTCTGTTGTTTGTAGTAGATAAAAATGACCTGGAGGAAAATGTGGGTGGTCTAATTAATAAATTTGCAGATGACGCGAAGATTTGTGGAGTTGCTGATAGTGCCGACGATTGCAAAAGGACACAACTGGATATAGATAGATTGGCGACTTGGGCACAAAAATGGCAGATGGAGTTTAATCCCGACAAACGCAAGGTGAAGCATTTCGGAGGTGTGAATTATACTTTAAATGGCAAAATCCTTAGAAACATTAACATACAGACAGGTCTGGGCATCCAGGTCCACAGTTCCTTAAGAGTGGCAACATGGATGGCCAAGGTGATTAAGGCGGCGTATGACACACTGTCCTTCATTTGGAGTACAAGAGTTGGCAAAATCATGTTGCAGCAATATAAAACCCTTGTTAGGCTGCACTTGGAGTACTGTGTGCACTTTTGGTCGTCACACTACCAGAAGGGTGTGGAAGCTGTAGAGAGAGTGCAGAGAAGGTTCACTAGGATGTTGCCTGGTCTCGAGGACATTGGCTATGAGGCAAGGTTAAAAAAAACTGGAATTGTTTTCACTGGAAATATGACAACTGAGAGATACTGTGTTATGAGATATTGCATTATAGTTTACCTTTATTAATTCACTCACCAGCTCGCTATATTCATATATTCAGGTTCCTGTTCATTCATTCATAATGCTTTACTAACCCGTTATTTACCATAACACACTTTCATTCATTCATTCATTAAACCACAGTTCTGTAGCATATTTTACTATCATTAGATCAAATTTAAAACAACCCTTTCTAATCAAAACAACCCTTTCAAACCCATTACTGCACTTTCACACCTTATCAGCCCTTGCTACAAGCAGTGTTTACCTCTGAATAAATGCAGCCTACAGAACAATACCATCCCTGTCATTACGTCTCCACGAAACATTATGATATTAATCAGTCCTTACCAACCATCTCCTGGATCTGAATAGATTACAGAACACCAAACAGTTTCCCCAATTAGTTTAACTGGGTCATTACCCCTTTAAGGAACTAACTGACAATACCGCACTTCCATGAAATTGCATGAATGAATGAAACTCATTCTGGCAAATGGTAAACAAATCTCAGAACTCAGCTGCAGTAATCAGTTGAATATCCTTTATTCTTTTAATAGACACAGGTACAACTTCTAACTTATTTAGAACATATAGCCTAGTATTTTTACTAACTTAAAAGACAAAAGGACTAACACCTCTTAATTATGCAAGCAGACCAGACAGACACTCTTTATCCCATCAGAAGTAGCAGCTAGCACTTAGCACATGTTTTAACCCATCTCCTGTCTCCCAGGACAGAAGCCCCTCAAACCTTTGTGTACTATAGATAAAAAAATGTAACACCATAATAACAGAATTGTAATATACGTAGGAACTGTGCATAAAAGGGCTCTTTTAAGAAGTTTATTTTGGGATTCTATTGCCACCTCAAACTAGTGCTGTGCTATGATAAAAGAGGCCATTTTTGTCACTCGCTGACCCCACATGGCTGAGAGGAGACCAGATAGAGGTCCACAAAATTATGAGGGGCACAGATAAGGTGGATAGACAGAGGCTTTTTCATGGTTGAAGTTTCAATTACAAAGGGGCATAGGTTCAAGGTGAGAGGGGGAAAGTTTAAGGGAGGTGTGCGAGACAAGTCTTTTACGCAGAGAGTGGCTGTATCCTGGAACACACTGCTAGAAGGGGTGGTGGAAGCGGGCACATCAGTGACATTTAAGATGCATCTGGATGGTTACATAAATAAGGAGCGAATTGAGGGATATGGACCAAAAAAGGAAAGTTTGTTTATTAGTTTAGTTCCAGCATGATGATCAGCACAGGCTTGGATGGCTGAAGGGCCTGCTCCTGTACGGTACTTCTCTTTTGTTCTTTGTTCTTTTGTACAAATTTCAAACATAAATCAAACTAAAGCAAGTGCAAAAACCAATGAATTAAGGATCCATTATCCTTTTGAGAAGGTACAATGGAGATACATGGAACAATGATTTTTACAGTGTGAATTCCCTCCAGTGACAGCTGGTTATACACAGTTCAGCTGAATCAGCCCTAGCAGCTCTCCATTCAAAGACATTCTCCCAAAGGCAGGACAGCAGCAAGCAGGAAATCATTATTTCCTCATCTCTTTTGAAAATTGTTTTACTTCAAAGTAACTGCCAAAACAAAAGTATACAAAATGAGAGGAACAAAGGAGCTTGCAAACTGTCGCTTGAAATAAAGTTAAAAATCACACATCAGGTTATATTCCAACTGGTTTATTTGAAAGCACTTGAAATAAACAATTCTTTGAAAGATAAGAGCACATAGAACTGTAGTGCCCTGTTATGACCCATCTGTTAAAGGAACTTTCTTTCTCTTTGTTTGAGAAAAGCTTGTTTTAACACTTTCAAGTTCACAACTAGCAGTTTTGTGGTTCATTTTTTTCTTTTTGCTCCTTTCAAGGTCAGCCTGTTTAGTTTGTTCCTGTCCTTTTGCCACGACTTTGCACACCTGCTCTGATTTCCCTTTTACATCGACATCAGACATTTGTTCAACTCCTTTCTGATCGCTGCCTTTGACTAAATTATCTTCACTTTCCATGATTACCTTTCTCTTTTTCTTCTTCTTCCTCTTTCTCTTCTTTCCTTTGTCTTCATCCTTGATGAGATTTTCAGACTGGTTTATCTCCAACTGTGTGCTGAAGAGGGAACTTTGTTGGAGTATATCACTACTCGTAACTGCTGCTTCCTTCAGCCGCTCCCATTCACTGTCTGAATCACTGTAATATTTGACACAAAATAGTTGAGGACTTGTGTGCATCAGTTAAAACAGAAGTGAAACAAACCCCATAAAACTGTGCAATCATTTTATGCATTTAGAACCATCCGAAAGTCTAATGATATGTACTCAGTCCAGTAAAGGATCTGATGGAGATTTGAACATCATCAGATGACCAAGATGTTTTCTTAACTTCTCTAGCAAAAACACTTTGTGCTTCTTATATGCTGATCTTGAGTTGTGTAATTCTACTCAAAGGATAATCAAATGAATTATAATTTTCAGCCAGATAATGAAAGTAGACACTCTTAACCCATGTAAACTGTTACTTCTCAGTCTTAAGCAGGGGTTCCACAGATATAGGGAAGATAGGGGCGGCACGGTGGCTCAGTGGTTAGCACTGCTGCCTCACAGCGCCAGGGTCCTGGGTTCAATTCCCACCTCGGACAACAGTCTGTGTGGAGTTTGCACATTCTCCTGTGTCTGCGTGGGTTTGGTCCGGTTTCCTCCCACAGTCCAAAGGTGTGCATTAGTCAGGAGTAAAATGTAGGGGAATGGGTCAGGGTGGGTTGCTCTCCGGAGGGTCGTTGTTGGGCCAAAGGGCCTGTTTCCACACTGTAGGGAATCTAATATAATCTAAAAAACTTTGAGGCGGCACACTGGCTACCTCACAGCACCAGGGTCCCAGGTTCGATTCCAGCCTCGGGCAACTATCTGCGTGGGTTTCCTCCAGGTACTCCGGTTTCCACAATCCAAAGATGTGCAGGTCAGGTGAATTGGCCATGCTAAATTGCCCATAGCATTAGGTGCATTAGTCAGAGGGAAATGGGTCTGGGTGGGTTATTCTTCGGAGGATCAGTGTGGACTGATTGGGCTGAAGGGCCTGTTTCCACACTGTAGGGAATCTAATCATACCTCGGAGTGGCAATAGATGCACTAGTCTCTGCACTGATGCTCCGACAATGATAAACGGCAATCACAAGCACTTCAAAAAATTGCCTCAATGAAACAGATGCCACATTTGCTTGAAAAATAACAATTCAAGCAAGTAAAAGCAACCTGATATGAATGATTAACTAATTACCTGACATTGAGCAATCTGAACTGATCAGAGAAGGCCCTGATAATAGATTCTTCTGTGCAAGTCCCAATATATAGTACTCACAAGCTTGCATCACAGACACCTGCCTGATGTTTCAATGTTGCTTTATGTTTTTATGTCGTTAAAATTCACACAACACTAGGTTATAGTCCAACAGGTTCATTTGGAAGCACTAGCTTTCAGAGTACCGCTCCTTCTTCAGATGGTTGTGGAGTAGGTTGTGTTGTCTAAAAGATGAAAGACTTAACGACAATCTAGGTTTGTTAAACATATCATTTTACTTGCATGACACTGTAATCTTTTGCTATAAATTCTATGTCTTATGGTCCTACTCTACAACCATCTGAAGAAGGAGCAGCGCTTCGAAAGCTAGTGCTTACAAATAAACCTGTTGGACTATAACCTGGTGTTGTGAGAATTTTAACTTTGTACATGCCAGTCCAACACTGGCTCCTCCACATCATTTTTATATCATGACTTAGCTCTGGCTGTCGAGCTTCTAATGGTGGAGGTCACTTATGGATTAATAAACCCATTTCAGCTGTCAGGGTATACTTGCCTGAGTCAGATGGTGACGAGATTCATGTACAATATGTTCCAGACACTTGTATGCATACTCCAGACTGACACTTCAGTATTTAGGAAACACTGTATGGTTTGAGCTTCTTCTTTCAGATTGGGATATTACACCAAGGCCCCATTTGCAGTCTCAAAGATCTCAAGAGCTGTGAGGGGGCTTCTAAGCCTTAGGCATAATTTATCACTCAAACAAACATGACTAAACAGATTACTCCAAGTCACTTATATCATTGCAGTGAGTGGGAATATAGGTATCTACATTGATCTTGCTGAGCACTTTCCTTACTAGTGACTACAGTTCAAAAGTGCTTCATTAGTTATGAAATACTTTGAGACATCCAGAGGTCAGAAAAGGTCAAATGTAAATTCAAATCCTCCCTGTCTGGGTGGGTTACCATACTGGTAGCCCTGGAAAAATAACAGCCCTTGCATCAGGTGTCAGCAGCAAATATTTAGGTTTGTCACTGGCACAAGTGCCCATTTAAAGTTCCTCAGACAGTCACCACTTTAAGGCTTCTCCACTGACAGCAATACTGCTCACTTATAGTGCTGCCACTTCAGCTTGGGTGGGTATTAGCAAGCCTCTTGGTTATATAAAAGCAAAAAAACTGTGGATGCTGGAAATCACAGCATCTATGGAGCAAGAAACAGAGTTAATGCTTCAGAACTGAAGAGGAGTCATATTGGACTCAAAATGTCAAATGTATTTCTCTCCTAATTGATGCTGCCGGACCTCAATGTGATATAATCAGTTCAATAATACAATTGCCCATCTCCCATTAATTAGATTTCAAGCATTTGCCATACAAATCAGTCAAATTCATACTAGGGTGTTGTCACATCAATTGACAATTGTCTTGGATCAGCACTTTACAGCTGTGCTGGAGGCCACAATGTCAATGACCTAAACATAGCACTAATTGCTATTACTGATTTTATATCGCGAAAACAGACACTGAACATTACTGCTACAGCAAAAACTGGTCAGATAATAAACAACATCAGCACATACTGCTACCTACCAGTCAAACACCCTCATTGCAATAAACATTCATCTCACAGCTATGAAGTCATTTTTTTAAAAATACACTTGAGGGTTAAAACTAATTTAAGCAAAAATGTTTATCAGGTTCAACTCACCAATTACTAAAGGATAGTGTTCTTCACTTAAATCAAACTACAAAGGCCTGGACAGATCTAAGCTCCATTATTCATCATTAGTTTCCCTGCTTTGAGTACTGGGGACTGGCTCGCCCTCTGAGCCAAAAGCTCTGGGTTCAAGACCCACTCCAGGACTCGACGACCAAGGAAGGCGCACTCACAACCCTGTCAAACAGTAACAAGTAACAAGTAACATCTCACAATGTCAGATGGTGAATGTGGAATACAATCCTGATCAGCTATGCGATGTGATTTCCAACCAACAGTTCGAAAAAAATTGGAACCTTTACTGTAACTATTCATGGCTATAGACTACATCTTGTATATAAAAATGCATGTTGTCTCTGCTCTGGCTAGAATGCACTGGGGTCTCAGCTCCTTGTCCTACCTTTGTGGAGATCATTCACTGTAGGTGGGAGGATGTTTCCTTGTCATATTACAACTTCTTTGTGAAGTTCTACAATACAACCTGGATTCTTGCTCCTGGGCCTACATCAAGAACATTTATGCATGTGGTAACAAGATGCAGATGTGCTCCTGCGCAATCTCACAGCGTACCCCTTATTTCAATAATACCCCTGAAGGGGACAGTTCCACATGAACAGGAAGAAAGAAAACTATAGGGTAATAGATTCTTCCTGTTTTATATAGGAACTCTTAGTTTACCTTAAGATAATTGAGTCAGCAATTTCTGGTCTTGTTTTGCTGGAGAGAAAAGGGGGATGAAACGTTGCAGCATGGAATTGTAATGTGGTTAATATTCCATGCCTAAGCAGACTTCACTGAAGAGCAAAGTAAGAACTCCAAAGAAAACTTCAGGTGAAAAAAGCCTGGGGCTAGTGATGGGGTAGATTGTGATTGCTGCCAATTTCCCAATCAACAACATATGAAAGCGATATGTCAGCGCTGATAATCCAATTCCCCAACAAATGTCCTGACCCTTTAGTAGTAAGGAGGCACATTTGGAAGATGTAACAGCTTCATAACTGCTTCTTCAAACTGTTTTGAAACATTTGCTTTTCAGACAGATGAAGAATGGTGTTTCTGAAAATCACTAGCTGCTAAATTCACCTGTTAAACTTCCTCACGTACTACATAACAAACCTCTGTGCACTCTAAGGAACATTTCCATGTGGCCAGGCAGCACAGTGGCTCAGTGATTAGCACTGCTGCTTCACAGTGTGAGGGACATGGGTTCAATTTTATCCTCGGGCAACCATCTGTGTGGAATTTGCACATTCTCCCCATGTCTGCATGGGTTTCTTCTGGTTGCTCTGGTTTCGTCCCACTGTCCAAAGATCTGCAGGTTAGGTGGTTTGGCCATGCTAAATTGCCTCATGGTGTCCAGGGATGTGCAGGTTAGGTGGATTAGCTAGGTTAGGTGGAAGTACAGGGCTGGGTATGGGTGGAATGTTCTTCAGAGGGTCGGTGAGACTCAATTGGCCAAACAGCCTGCGTCCATACTGTAGGGATTTTATGATTCTATGATCTTTAGATTGTGTAACAGAGAGTGTGGGAATAAGCAAGAATCCAGGGGAATAAGATAAGAGGAAAAGGATTCCCAAATCAGACTCTCTTTCCCTTTTTTTAGTTTATTCACCAACACTTTAGATATAGAACAAATCTGTGTGGACTGTATTATGAGTAAAAGCAGGTGATTTTCTGAACCAACAAAACTCAGAGGCCTTCTCGACATTGTTGCATAGCTCCCTCTAGCAGCTCTTTTCAAACTGCAGCTCTGCTGATTTATCAACACAGTCTTCATATTTGTCAGAAATTAAGCACAAGTTCTCAAATTTCCACTGCATCGAAGATACTTTATTATTCACATATTGCTCGAAGAACTGCCAAAAAATTAATAAGCTTCATTAGCTGATATGCTGACCATAAACTATCAAAGAATAAGGGATGGTGGGGCTGGGATTTGAGAGGTGGGCTCCTGCTGAATGCTGGCAACGGGATGGGAAACAAACCAGGTGCCTCAAATGTTGGACAGTCCCTTAAAACTTGGGATGAGTGGTTACCCTGACTTGGAAATCAAAAGCTGTTCAGTTGATTTCTTTAAAGCTAAATTCTATGGAGCAAATTTTTACCTCAGGCCTAGTTCAGGTCAGCACTGCAATTTGCTGACAAAGCAGCAACAGTTTGATGTTAGACTTCAGCTGACACAGTGTGAATGGCTATGGTGCTTTCAGGGCAGTCATCATGGAACACATAGGGCAGGAGATCAATCGGTGGACAAGAGCCCGACATGGGTGATTACAGTCATAACTTGAACAGTTCCACTTATGGAGCAAGTGGCCAACTATTCCAAGGTCTGTCCTCAAGTCGTTGAGAGTTTCCTAGATTTTCCTATGACTTCGCCAGCCAGGTCAGTAGCCAAATTGCAGTTGGTGATGCTGGTGATCAAAAAGGAGGTTTGCCATCAAGAGATAGACTTGATGGTCCTGAATGATTTCATTATTGATATTTTCTAAGCAACCCTGTTTAGGGGTGTTATAGCAAATCTCTGGAGCAAGTGGGACTCAAACTCAGGCCTTTTGGCCTGGAGGTAGGGACACTACCACTGCTCCACAAGAGTCTCACAATCTATCATACAGATCCTTTTTTAGTTGTCAAGCAGTGAAAGCCAAAGATTTTACAAATTAATTATAAATTATAGAGGCATTATGACTGAAAATTCTAGGGAACATAGCTTATATTTGGTAGTACACATGTGATGCTGTGGCTGATTACTAAGCAGAAAGGTCAACAGAGTTGCCAGATTCCCAGCTGAAGCTCACTGCCAAATCCTCATTGAAACTTAATATTTTTCGATTCCAAAAGCCAGAGATAACAAATGGTTAAAGAAGTGAACATCTAAAGGTGCTGAGCCACAATAGTAAAGCAAAACTATTCAAGATAGAAAACTCAGAGACATTAATTATGGCTACAGTAAAGACGTTAATTTGACTGAAAAACAGAAAAAGCTGGAACACCCATTTGGGGAGTCAACACTGGCAGAGAGGAAAATGTTACTATTTTGAACAATTGTCCTTGAGAAGTAAACAGTCAGGTGAACAAGCATTACAACAATGGATACATCTCAGAATAATGTACAAGCTGTACATTGTTTTGGATATATTTATACTCCTTCTGCCCACATAAATATTAGCAGGACTATAATTTTCAGTTTATTTTTGAGCTGATCTGCAGCAGTCACTTCTAGGACTGTTGGCTAGGCCATTCTATTCACTAAAAATGCAGGCCATTAGGGATATTGGAGATTTAGTTGGGTCACTAGTAGAATTTATTTATAGACTTAATTACAATATTTGATACATTTACAAACAAGATAAACAAGTTAGGAACTGTATAATGTATGCAAAGAATGACCTAAACAACATTTCATAAATATGGAGTATAAATTCTCTACTTTTTCTCATATACTATACTCTTGCCTTTTAACCGATGGTGATTGTAGCAGTTCATTGTTTAACCTTTGGGAACAAATGATAATCTTTCCAATATTTACATTAATTATTTCTCAGAAATGAGAGCGTCTGTGAACATTTCTGCTTTCAGGAAAGCTTTTTGAGTTGCACTTATTTTGAGGATCACAAGCATTTTCTCGGATGTCTCAGAATTTCTTCGATTCAAAATGTGCCTACTAAGAAACTGAGAAGTGTACAGAAATTGAACTATTAAATGATTTGCTACAGTATTATGAAGGAGAAAGTGAGGTCTGCAGATGCTGGAGATCAGAGTTCGAGAGTGTGGTGCTGGAAAAGCACAGCAGGTCAGGCAGCATCCGAGGAGCAGGAGAATCATCAGGATGATCCTGATGAAGGGCTCCAGACCGAAATGTCGATTCTCCTACTCCTCGGATGCTGCCTGACCTGCTGTGCTTTTCCAGCAACACACTCTCGACTACAGTATTATGAAGCCATTTTCAATTATGTTAAACAAGGTTAATATCCAGCAGAGGACTTGACACTCTGAGCAAGTGGTGGGCACAGTTACAATATTTAAAAGGCACTTAGACAAGTATATGAAACGGAAAGATTTGGAGGGGTATGGGTCAGGAGCAGGCAGGCAGGACTAGCTGAGCTTGGGATTATGTTTGGCTTGGACTGGTTAGACCGAAGAGTCTGTTTCTGTGCTGTATGACTCGATGATTCTTGATTTGGAAATGCTGGTGTTGGACTGGGGTGAACAAAGTACAAAATCACACAACACCAGGTTATAGTCCAACAGGTTTATGTGGAAGCACTAGCTTTCAGAGCGCTGTTCCTTCAGTAGGTGGTTATGGAATATATTCCATATCATAGAGTTAAAAATCTCTATGACTCTTATTGAGCTTGCATGTTTTGTGATTAATAAGGTGCTCTCAGCCATATTAACAAATCTACATCAGATTAACAGTCTTCAATAAATCAGAGAACGAAAAAATAAAAATTAGTTATTATGTTCTATTATGTTACCACTTGCCACTTCCCTCTGTGACCCATCCTCTGTTTAACAACCTGCTCTCTTGCACACGGCTTCCTTCTCTAAAATCTTTGATGTGAACAAAGGCTTGAGTAAAAGGCAGGGAGGGGAAGGAAGGAAACGAGGCAGCAAGAGAGAGTGAATGGCAGGCTCAGGGTGGGAAGTGAAGGGAAGAATGATGACAGAGAGTAAGAGGAGCGAACCAGAGTGTATGGTGAGAAGCTGTGGGCAGAAAGCCTGCGAGAGAAATGACCAGGATGGAGGTGGTGGTGGTGGTGGTGGGGCAGAGAGGCCAATACTGGGACAGCGTGAGCAGGCTGCAGGGAAGACAAGTACAAACATCAAGTCGTCAGAGGTACATAGTGAAGAAGCACTATTCTAGAGCATCTCACTGAGACCCAAATTTGTGTATGGTTCTAAATCTAACATGGGACCCAATTTAACAATTGAAAGTGCCAACCTATTTTGGGTTGCAATGAGAAAAAAAGTTGGAAATACCTGGTCTATAATTTAGTTTTCATGGAATCATAGAATTTCTACAGTGTGGAAGCAGACCATTCGGCCTATTGAGTCCCCCCCTTTCAAGAGCATCCCACCTGGACCTACCCTATCCCTGTACCATGGCTAACCCACCTAGCCTGCACATCCCTGGACACTATGGGCAATTTAGCATGGCCAATCCACCCTAAACTGCCTATCTTTGAACTGTGGGAGTTCTCTTTTTATGATTTTCACAAGAATCCAATATGGTCCAGAAATTTATGACCTAAGTAGCAGGTCTATTGAAGAATCAGACACTACCTTGAACTGGATGGACGTCTCTGTTTAACTGCAGGTGAGGATTCTACTTTTCCACAATCCCCTGGAACAGATGTGGAGAATAAACGAAACCCTGCAAAAGAAAAACAAATCTTAGGGTCGGGGCCCTTTAAATCTTAAAAAAATGCAATATAGATCTGAAAGATGAAGGGCTTCTGCAGTGGACTTGCACATTCTTGCACAATTTAATTTCCAGCCGATATAACTTAGTCAGCATGAATCAGCTAATTTAATTCAGAAGCTATGGGATGGATTGTAAGGGAAATGGCACCATGTCACACTATTGCAATAGCATTTACAACAAGCAGCTATTCTGTGCTAACTTTACCTGGCCTTGATGACAGTACCTTAACAAAAAATGAACTATTCTCCAATCTTTCACCAGAAGTATAGCATTCACAACTTCTAAAAGCAATAATGCAATGGTACACTATAAATTAATATATTTAGCCAAAAATAGTTTTCTTGAAGCTGCATTAAAATAACGTATTTTTGCAGCACCAGCAACAGGAGTAGGAATAAGCTAATCAACCCATATATTCCACAGACTCATGGCTGATCATCTACCTCATTTTCATAGTGTAAACAGGGAGATAATCAAATTACCTTCTTCATCACCATCCTCTACTTGTTGCTGTGAAGACTGCACAGAACTGTCAACAGTAATGATACTGAAAAGTAAAATATACTGTCATTAAGAATATGATTGAATTGTACTTCTATTTTCATATAGCTTCTATCTAGTTCAAAGCAACATCTGTTGCGGATTGACTATGGATCATGATTGTATATAGTATGTTAGTCATTTGAAGCTTTACTTGTTCTCATTCTGAAAAAAGATCACATTCTACACTTATACAGGTGTGAATTGACTGTTCATTGCTGAAAAGACAGACATGTTGCTGAAACTTTCACACTGCTACACTGCAGTCATGACACGAGAGGTTTTTTTTTACAAATAGAATGGTACCATCAATGATAAGGACCTTCTGCCTAAAACAGTTTTGAGTCATGCCCCGTGTGAATTTCTGTGCTGCTGCAATATCAGGTACATAGGCCAAATATCCCAACAATTCACTGATCAATCAAACAGCATGTTCCTCCATCTGTTCATAATAGGCAGAATCAGGTCACACTAACAGCTCATGCTTACAAACAAATTATCTACTGTTGGGTGTGAGTTTGTAATTGAGCAACACTTGCTGAACAACCCTGACAGAGTTACTAACCACACTGAAAACAAATTTAAGATAATCAATCACGCTCATAAGGTGGCTGATTTATATTTGATAGCAGCGGTAAATACTCACATGCAGGAACCAGTAATTTGCAAACAAAAAAAAAGTTCAAACCTTGTGTCTTTTTTGAATTATCTGAAAGCATGGGGACACAATAGTTTCCCCATGCTTTCTCCATGGCAAAACCTTGACCAGATTCGACTTGCCAATCAATCAGCACCTCCTTAATTGTAGCATATCTTGTGATTATTTAAAATTTAGCAGCCTTGCATATGTCCTGCTGAGTGTAAGACCAAAAGTTTCAACAATTTGTATCTCTTTTCAGAAGTTTAAGTTCTACACTACTATGTGATTGTCAATCGTGACTGTAATGTCTTACAGTATGCCACAAAGTTAATACCCATGTTATTTACCAAATAACACGTCATCTAGATTGATCAAGAAAAACACAAGCCCCAATTCTGACCCTGGGAAACCCCACTATATACCTTCTTTTGGTCTGAGAAACAACCTTTCACCACTTCTCTTTCTTTCCTGTAGCAATACATAGGCTGCCACTGCTTTTCTCACTACGTTAGTTTCAACTTTGTGAACAAGAGTATAATGCGGCACTTTTCACTTCGGTTTTGGAAGTTGTGCATGCCACATCAATTGCATGATTCAATCGAACATCCCTGTTACCTCATCAGAACTCCATCAAATTAATGAAATACCTTTTGCCCTGTGAATCAGCCACACTTGTCCAATTGAGTGTTAACTTTGTCCCAGATTATTATTTCTAAAAGCTTTCCTTTGATGGCGATTAAACTGACTGATTTTGGCTTGATCTTACATTTTTTTTTAAATCAATAAAGGTGTAACATTAGTAATTTACCAGTCCTCTGGCATCATCCCAGTATCAAAGAAGAATTAGAAGTTTATGGCCAGTTGGTGTTTTTGCAATTTCCATCTGACTTCCCTCAGAGGCTTCAGATACACCCCATCTGATTGTGGTGACTTCTCAGCTTTTACACCAGCCTTTCTAATTCCTTTTCTCTACCAATGTTTTGATCATCGTAGGAGGAACAAAATAAAACTGTTCTGCAGTGCGATCTCATTTTTAAAAATATTTATTCTTTTATGGGATGTGAGTGTTGCTATCAAGGACAGTATTTGTCACCCATTCTTAATTGCTTATGACTTGCCATTTCAGACAGCACTTAAGAGTCAAGGACACTGCTGTAGACTTGAATCACATGGACGTCTGATCAGATAATTTCAGATTCCATTCCCTCCACAGGACATTTTTACAATAATTAATGATAATTGTCATGGTCACCATTATTGATACTAACTTTCAATCCACTTTTTTAAAAAAATCGATCACATTTCATTTCTACATCATTTCTGCCATGGTGAGATTTGAATATGTACTCTCTGAGAATTAGTTTTTTTTGGAATATTACTTTATCACCACACCCCTATCTCCCCATATATTACACAAAGGAAACGGTAGGGGAATAAAACTCCATGATATAATGAAAGTGGCTCATGAATGGATGGTCTTCTTACACTTAATTTCACAGAGGTTTGTTTTTGTTTCTGATTGGTCTACATAAATTAATCAAATTGTTAGGACAAAAAGATTAGATACACATTTTGTAATTTTTAAAGAAAAATATGGCAGATCAAGTCATGCTGGTCTCTGAGCCCTGAAATCTGCTCTTGTCACTGTCCTGACCAAAGACAAATAATAGAATTACATACTCACTAAACTGTACCAGATGAAATGACAAATATTACTTATAAATACATTGAAAAGCATCTTAGATGTACTTTGCAAAACCAAGTTAAGATAAGTAAAATTCTTATGCACTTAAAAAACTAGTATGATTTACTTTCTCTTTTGGTCACTGATCCCTTGAGCTGTAGAACACCTGTTTTAATACAATGCACCAAAACATTCAGGAGTGCTTTACAGGGTCATAATGAGTAGAAAGTGAGGGTCACAACGAGAGAAACATTGTCATTTGACAAGGAGTCAATGTAGCGCAGAGGATAAATGAAGACCTCTGCTATGTACTCAAGTGGAGGCAGATGCCTTCAGAAAGTTAAAAGCTCACTAAATATGTAACAAGATCAAAGTGATAAATGTTCAATATTTTACAGCTACTGGAGTGCCTAATTTTCATCACTTTATGTTGAAATGAGCTTTGCAAATTCTACAGCATACTCAAAGTAACAGAAATCAGATGCTGCAAGAGAAAATATCACCTAGTTTTGATATTACCAATAAATTTGACACTTTTATACATTTACAAACTTAAAACATTAAAAGATAGTTTTTCAATTTTGACTGAACAACCATTTTTACCAAACAGAACTGTTAATTCTTAAGTTAGACTTAATTGATTATAACCGCCACTATTGCTCCACAGTAAGCAAAGAAATACTTAACTCCAGCAAACAGCAGCATTAAAAACAAAATCAGGTTGCCTGGGAATGTAATGTGACATGAGTACATGTTACATTCACAGCCAAGAACTATAAGAGCATTAACTCTTCCTACCTATCTAGCAAGGCACCCAGCCTTTTTGCAACATGACATCGAAATTCAGGTGTTGTTTGCAGCTCATTTCCATCATGCTGGTGATCATCTACTTTCTGCCTATAGGAGAGGGAAAAAAATCAGGAATAAAATAAATCACAAAAAATGTAAAGGACGTGTAAGGGAGCCATAATCGTGCATCCATGTTTCTCATTAAGGAACTCAATAGAAATTGCGAACTTTTACAAATATTTAGGACACTGCTTGCATTATCACATCAAAAGTAATATTTATATGTATTACTTAGGTTGCATTCCAATAGCATGAATTAATAATTAATTCATCCGGTTAATTTGTCAAGTTCCATTTTGTGATGCTCATTCATTATGAAATTCAGAATGTATTTTTAAACATGCAGCATGAAGTAAGCCTTGGGGAGGCAATGGCTCTGTGATATTATTGCTAGACTGTTAGTCCAGAAACTCAGCTAACATTCTAGGGTTCCGGGGTCCAATCTCACCATGGCAGATGGTGCCATTTGAATTCGATAAAACAAAATCTCTAATTAAGACCAGAAAATGACTGAAATCACTGTTGATTGTCCGAAAAACTCATCTGTTCACTAAAGTCCTCAGGGAAGGAAATCTGCTATCCTCACCTGGTCTGGCCGACATGTGTCTCCAGATGAACAGGAATCTGGTTGACTCTCACCTGCCCCCGAAATGCCCGCTCAGTTGTATCAATTGCTATGAAGTCTCAGATCAGACAGGCCAACTGGCATCAACCTAGGTTTCAGAAAAGACAATGCAGAAACAGCCCTGTCGACCCCATAAAATCCTCCTTACTAACATCTAGGGGCTAGTGCTTCTAGTTGTCTCATAAATGAGTCAAACAATAGTCTTTTCTTTACCAAACCTTACAGGTAGTGTCCCACCAGCATCACCATCCCTGGATATCTCCTGTCCACCAGCAGGACAAACCCAGCACAGGTGGCAGAACAGGGGTATACAATCGGTCAGGAGTTGCCATGGTCAACATTGACTCTAGACTGCACAGTGTCTCATGGATTCATGTTAAACATGGGCAAAGAAAACTCCTGTTGCTTACCACATCCTTCCTCGGATCATGAACCAGTTTTCCTCCATAATGAACAACACTTGGAGGAAACACTAAGTGGCAAGGGTGCAAAATGTACTGTGAATCAAGGTCCATCACCAGGAGTAGTTCAGTAGTAGTACTACCAATCAAGCTGGTTGTGTCCTAAAGGACGTAACAGCTAGACTGGATTTGTGCGAAGTATTAAGGGAACTAACAAGTGGGAAAAATTTGATCTCACCCTCACCAATCTGCTGGCTGCAGATGCATCTATCCATGTCAGTTTCCATAAGAGATACCACCACATGGTCCTTCTGTAGATGAAGTCCTGCCTTCACTTTGAGAATACCCACCATCATATCATGTGACACTATCGCAATGCTAAACGGATAGATTTCGAACAGATCTAGCAACTCAAGACTGGGCAAACATGAGGTGCTGTGGGCCAGCAAAAGTAGCAGAATTGTATTCCAGCACAATCTGCAACCCCATGGTGCAATATATCCCCCACTCATCCATGACAATCAAGCCAGGGGATCGACCCTGGTTCAATGGAAAGTGCAGAAGTGCACTATTTGCAACTACCTGACAATGTGGCAAATTGCCCACATATGCCCTGTATATAATAAGCAAGACAAATTCAACCCAGACAATTACCTTCCCATCGGTCTACTCTCGATCATCAGTGTAGTGATGGAAAGTGTCACAAACAGTGCTATCAAGCAGCACCTAAGCATCTGCGCAGTGACATGCAGTTTGGGCTCTGTCAAGGCCACTCAGCTCCTGACCTCATTATAGCCTTGCTTCAAAAATGGTCAAAAGTGCTGAACTCCAGAGGTCAGGCGAGAGCGACAGCCTTTGACATCAAGGCTGCATGCGACCACTAAGAAGCCTAACAAAACAGGTAGCAACTGGAATTGGGGGGGGGGGGGGTAAAATGTCTGTTGGTTGGAATCACACCTGGCACTAAGTTTAAAAAAACCCCAAAGAACTGCACATGCTGAAAATCAGAAACTAAAACAGAAATTGCTGAACAAGGGTCACGGAACTTTGCTTTCTCTCCAACAAATTCTGTTATTGCTTCTGGCGTACAGGATAATGGTCGTGGTTGTTGCAAGTCAGGTCTAGAACATTATCTCAGGTGTTCCATAGGAGAGTGTCCTCGGCCCAACCACCTTTAGCTGCTTCATCAATGACTTGCATTCTAACATAAGGTCAAAAGTGGGCATGTTATTCGTAACTCATCAGATACTGAAGCATGTCCAAGATACTGAAAAGTTTAACATGTTCTTTTTGGTGCTAACTGAACAATAAAACATGAACACAGTTGCTGCAGCATTTATACATTCCATACGGTCAAATACCCTCTAATAGTTGAAAAAAAAGTTGTGTGCAGATACCTCAGACTTGGTCGAATTGAAACCGAAATATGCTTGTCTTCATTGGTCTCAGCTAACAAAAGGGAAAAAAAAGAACACAGTTACCAAGGTTGTCAATGGGAAGCTACACCATAATATGCATTACATCTGTTGTAAACAAAGACATACTCCAATAAACAGATCCCCTTTAGAATTTTTGGAAAGAAGCAACGGAAACGAAAATAGGAAGCAAGTTTGCAAGAAATGTAGAATAATATTGACGAAAACAAACAGGCAATTTTTATAGAATGTTTGTGTGGTTTGATAATCTGGTACAAATAATTTTATTTTTGTTTTTAAACTTATGGATCATAGGTGTTGCTGGCTGGTCAATATTTATTGCCTGTCCCTAGTTGCTCTTGAGAAGGTAGTGGTGAGCTGCCTTCGTTTTTGCGCATTTCTATAACGTAATGAAATTTTAATGTTGATGAATGATTGTTGGAGGTGGTGGTGAGATGAAGCCTGAAAGGGCAGGAAGCATAGTGGAGGGTGGCTGAATTAGGTGGGATGCAAAATTTAAATTTCCTGGTGGTGGACTGAGATACAGACAGCAGCACGTCACACTTAACTAGCCTGTGGGAGGTTTAAACGTGTAGTAAATTTACAGACATTAGCTTAGAATGATTTTTTAATGACGTCCTGTTTTCAAGATAACATCAGTGCTCTTTGGCATCCCATTTTTTTTAAAACAGGTCGCATGCACTAAGCGACATCAGGTAGCTGTATCTGAGGTCATCAGTTTCTTTGATGAACTGTATACCACAACAGAGGGGAACCGCAGCAAGATAGCTTTCGTAGAGACTCTGGACCAGCAAAATGATGAAATGAGGTCTGCAAAACTGGCTTAATGCAACGGAGAAACAGAGAGGGATTCAAGGGAAGAAAGATAATGGGGTGATATGGGGGCATGCAACAGTAAAGTGGAAAGGATGAGATATCCCAGATGTGAAGACGACAGATACTTCAGGCAAGAAAATAAGGATAGGCCCACTGAAATGGGTAACAGTGGGCCTATCTCAGAGTGTCAGCTGGCAGGATCCTTGCAAGCTTTGAGTTCACCTATAGCATTTTAATTATCCCTGCTGAGAGTGAACTTGCACAACGTCATTTCCAATATATGGAAGAGAGGGTCAGCTGAGCCTGCAAGTTCAACTGTATGCTGCAGAGTGGGGAGTAAGATACATGAACATGCAATTTAAAAAAAAAGTGAAAAGGCACAACATTGTTACTTCCACAACAAGGAGATGTCTCTTACTCCACTGTAACCATCAATGTGGGCTAACAATCCGTTTGTAACTAAGCATCCTTTCTATCTCTGGAAACCTTATAGACAGCACCTAGAAATACAGTCACTGAGCTGTACAACATGGAAAGAGACCCTTCGGTCCAACTTGTCCATGCTGATCAGACATCCTATATAAATCTAGTTGCATTTGCCAGCATTTAGCCCATATCCCTCTAAATCTTTACTATTCATTTACCCATCCAAATGCCTTTTAAATGTTGTAATTGTACCAGCCTCTGGGAAGTAGCCTTTGTGTTATGACAGATGCCTGACATCAGTGTTCACCACCGCACTTGAGAAAGTAGTCAGACACACCCATCAATAAATTATTGACTGCTGCTGAGAAATGTGGCAGGAAGGTTCAGTTGAGTCACTGAAAGATTATGCACATGCCCAACTGGATGCAAACAAAACTCCTACCATGTAATTTCACTAATTTAAACCAGATCATTTGCCTGAAAATATCTAATGCTCAAATCCAGTGAATAAATTAAAATCAACAATTATTTCAAATGCAGATTTGTCTTGTCATTGCGCTTTGGACAGTAAAGTTAGAGCAAAATGGAGGATTCTGTGATGCTGTAGAGTCAGAGATGTACAGCATGGAAACAGATCCTTCGGTCCAACCTGTCCATGCCGACCAGATATCCCAACCCAATCTAGTCCCACCTGCCAGCACCCGGCCCACATCCCTCCAAACCTTTCCTATTCATATACCCATCCAAATGCCTCTTAAATGTTGCAATTGTACCAGCCTCCACCACTTCCTCTGGCAACTCACTCCATACTCGTACCACCCTCTGTGTGAAAACGTTGCCCCTTAGGTCTCTTTTATATCTTTCCATTCTCACCCTAAACCTATACCCTCTAGCTCTGGACCCCCTGACCCCAGGGAAAAGACTTTGTCTATTTACCCTATCCATGCCCCTCATAATTTTATAAACCTCTATAAGGTCACCCCTCAGCCTCCGACGCTCCAGGGAAACCAGCCCCAGCCTGTTCAGCCTCTCCCTGTAGCTCAAATCCTCCAACCCTGGCAACATCCTTATAAATCTTTTCTGAACCCTTTCAAGTTTCACAACATCTTTCCGATAGGAAGGAGACCAGAATTGCACGCAATATTCCAACAGTGGCCGAACCAATGTCCTGTACAGCTGCAACATGACCCCTTGGTTTGTTTCTTTAAAGAAAATGAGAGAGGAATTTCATTGAAACAAAAGTCAATGATACATAACTGCTGTTTCCAATAATTCAGGGTTGTCAAGTTTGGTTTCACGCATTCCTGGAGATGTGCTCATGTGACCACCTACCTTCAACTGTACTTCACTTAGACTCAGACTTAACACAGTGGACTTCATTTATTCTGCCAGATTGGTGATGTTATTACAGTATTTCTTGGGAAAGGGAAAGCTAAGAGATCTGAAAGAGGTATTCAAAATTATAAGGAATGTGGATGGAGCAAATATCATAAAGAGAAACGATACCCACTTGCGAAAAGATTGACAGCAAGAGATCACAGGTTTAAAGCAATTGGCAAAAGAAACAAAAGCAATAAGAAAAACTCTTTTGTGAAACAAGTGGTTAAGGTCTGAAATGCCTAAGTGTGTTGTGGAGGCAAGTTCAAAGCAGTCAAAGTCAGATTTGTACAGCATGGAAACAGATGCTTCAGTCCAACTCATTCATGCCGACCAGATATTCTAAACTGATCTATTCACATTTGCCAGCATTTGGCGCATATCCATCTAAACCCTTGCTGTTCATGTACACATTCAAGTGCCTTTTAAATGTTGCAATTGCACCTGCCTCCACCACCACTGGCAGCTTGTCCCTAACTCGCTCCACCCTCTGCATGAAAAAGTTGCCCTCAGGCTTTTTAAATCTTTCCCCTCACCTGCCCTGGGAAAAAGACCTTGGCTATTCACAGTATTCATGCTCATCATGATTTCATTAACCTCTATAAGGTCACCCCTTAGCCTCTAATACTCCAGGAAAAAAAGAAGACCCAATGTATTCAGCCTCTCCCTATAGCTCAACCCTTCCAATCTCAGCAAAGGGAGTTAGACATTTTTTTTGCCCAAAAAAGGACATGCAGAGTTACAGGGTGAATGCAGGAGAATTCCTGAAGAAGGGCTTATGCCCGAAACGTCGTTTCTCCTGTTCCTTGGATGCTGCCTGACCTGCTGCGCTTTTCCAGCAACACATTTTCAGCTCTGAATGCAGGAGAATGTCACCTAAGGAAATACTTGTTCAGACTGCTGGTGCTTGACATTATGTGCTAAATGGCCTTTGACTGTTTTGTAACAATTCTGCAATTGTGAACAGAACATCTTTTCTTTTTTTGATTAAGCTCTTTATAGCCTTCCAGGTCCAACATTGACTTCACCCAATTTCAAATAATAACTAGCAATTTTATTTTCTCAGACTGCAACTGTTGCAAATAACAATGACACAGTGCAGATAAGTCATTTGTTCTTTTACTTGTGTCCCATCATCTCCTTTTGCTTTGCACATTGCATTATCATTTAATTCCTCCTTCCCCCTCACCTTTCAACTTTGCTCTCCTCCCCGTTAGCTCTCTACTAGCTTAAAACTAATAAGTTTGTTTTTGCAGTGGTCCTGAATTGGATTGCCTTCCTTAGGCCATTTGTCACTAACATAATCCTTTGCAGAAATAAAATTTCTATGATGCAGAAGAACATAATTAACGTGAAATGTTAACTCTGTTCTTATCTTCTTGGATACTGTCAAAACTGCTGAGCATTTTTTTTCATTTCCAAGAGTGGAATTGAGTTGACTTCTCCCAGTGCAATGCATAAAACAGATTGAAACTAGAACCAATAGACGGGTAAAACAAAGAACTGAGATGCTAAAC
The DNA here is from genome assembly GCF_037043375.1 of Chiloscyllium plagiosum. Classification (NCBI taxonomy): domain Eukaryota; kingdom Metazoa; phylum Chordata; class Chondrichthyes; order Orectolobiformes; family Hemiscylliidae; genus Chiloscyllium; species Chiloscyllium plagiosum. Next base: position 46,210,372 of record NW_028270162.1, on the reverse strand, counting down.
ATCTGAAACAAAACCAGAACTTGCTGGAGAAACTGGCAGCATCTGTGGTGAGAATTTTGAGTTAAAGATTCAGTTAAAAACTAATTTTTGTCTCCACAGATGCTGCCACAACACCTGAGTCTCTCCAGAAATTTGTTTTGGTTTCAGCAAAGAATGAAACTTGGTAAATCTTACAAACAAAGCGCCCACTGCCTATTTTTTTGTGGGAACTGGTGTTGCCGACATTCCATGTAGCCTCTTTGAGGCGCGTCAGCTCCTCCACACTGTCAGAATCTGAATCAGACTCCACACTGGCCGCCGCCATCTTCAATCTCCCCACGCAATGTTCGCGGTTGTCCTCAGGACGCAGGCGCAGTGTGCCGCGCGGCCCCATGGGAGATGTAGTCAAAAGGCGTGGACGTGAATGACATGACGTCACGAGGGGAGACTACAACGTCCATGAAGCCTTTCGACAATCGCGGTTGGGTGTCGTGAACACCATGTCACATGATGGTATGCGTCAACCTTCCCATGCCAACGGAATCTGGCCTTGGCAACAGCATCCAGGGAAGCGGTTGGATACTGTACTTGGTGCAGCATCAGGAGTGGGCACATATCCTTCTGCAAGAACCCTTCCTCATACTGTCGTGGGTCTACTGAAGGTGAGACTTTAACTCTATGAATAATGTAGAATCGCTCATAAAATGTATTTAAATATTATACAAACATACTAAATCTTAAATAATTACTCTGATACGCCTTAAAATAAATACATGTGGAGAACCAGAAGACGTTATATGGGCTGTGGAGCCTTCATACATGAAAAAACATAAAAGCAGAATGTGCTGGAAATGCTTGGTAGCTCGGGCAACAACCGCTGAGCGAGAAACCGTCAACATTTTACACGAAAGAGATTAAAGATGCTACAGGTTTCGAGCAAAAACGGAGACAGGGAAAGTGCAGAGAATGTGGAATAGTCAAAGGCAGGATCGATGAAATGACGAAGGGGATGATGGTGTAAGGCAAAGGAGGAATAATAATGAGACAAGAAATAAAGTATGGACATAAAGTATGAAACATTACCTGCCCGGGGGGGGGGGGATATGATCAGAATTCATTCAAACAGACAAATTAGTTGAGGAAGTAAGGCTACTCAGTGAGATCATAGCAGATGTGTTTGTGTTTTCAATTCCAATATTGAAATTAATGTTGTGTGTGGGATTCTGGAATGGTAGCTACATCAAAAATTTCGTTGAGTCAAGCAGATTTCTTAACAAATATTTTGGACTTGGTGTAGTGCAGTGTAGATTCACTAGAATTATCCATATGCTTAAAGGGTTAATTTATTTGCCCAGCCTGCATTAACTTGATTTATGTTCCATTCACGTGGAAAGCTTGAGAGCCCATCTAATTGTGGTGTATAAAATGTTCGATATCTTTAAATTTCTATTCTGCACGAGTCCTCGTCTTTCATCTTTTACAAGTCTTCTGGTATATCGTTCTCTGATTCAAAAAATCGCATCTTCCCAAATTGAACATCTGCCTCAGACTTACCTACTCGCTTGGTCTTTATGTCGTTCTACAACTTTCTGTCTCCAGCTGAATAATTAACTGTGTCTACCTAAATTTGTGTCCTCTGCAAATTTCCACGTACAATTCAATACCTGCAAATTGTGACCTTAACCATGTGAATTTTATTTCAAGAAAGTAAAGGTTCGATTTAATGTGTTTTATGCGGATTTTTTAAATATAAGGAAATCATCGAGAATTTTCACGAACAAAAACAAAAGTTGCTGGAAAAGTTCAGCAGATATGTGAAGACAAATCAAATTAACGTTGTTCGAGTCCAATGACCCTTCCTCAGAATTTTCAATTTTGCACAAGAATTAATGAACATTTTAAAAATTCTGATGGATTTTGTTTATAGGCGACATTAAGTGTTGCAACGTTTGTAAAAAGGATATAAATGGTGTTATAAATATCATGTGAAATGTATACGGCTTCAGTGTAAGTAAAAACCTAGCACTTTGCAATGCGTGTGAATTACTGCAGGACCCCACCGTCATATATTTAAATGCCTGATGGTCGTCGTCATCAAACAAAAACAACATGTGTGTGTTGTAATTCTGCACAATTCATGAAAAGGAAAATAAAAACCCTTCTGCACCCGATTTGGGTTTTTGTTTCGTACATTGGAAGCTGCCCAGAAGCTGGAACCGCCTCATCAAAGTCTAAATTTGGAAATCTGACGTCTAGTGTGTGATCCTGCGGATTTCTGCGCTTGATTCATTGGAGCAGCCGAGGCTGCGAGCAGTTTGCTGGAGGCCGAAGTGAGCGAAGTAGGAAGACATTAGTAAGACGTTACAAGGCAGAGGCTGATTCATCAGACAGCATCTGACAACAGCGAGGCGTGGTGAGTTCAGGAACCGCGTTACTGCATACTTATTTTACACTTCACTTCAGCTGCTCCAGGCGGGATCCAAGGTAGCATCCTATAGGGAGAAGGAAAGATTAATCGAAAGGTTAACACACACGTTATGTTCAATGGGCGGTGACTGTCGAAATATTGAACACTTGTCATTGCGGGAGAGCTGCGAGGATCTGCCTGGAATTTCACAGCCGAGGGGCGTTAGAGGACACAGAGAGGAGAAGGGGAACCCAAAGACTATCTTTTTTCAGCCGGCGATGGAGTTACCATGACAACTACTGATGTGTTCCCGGAGTTTGCTCCGCCAATATGCGAGCCAGCCGCCGGGCCGGCCCACAAGAAGCGGCGGATGCTGCACACTCTGGCGGCAGTGGCTGTCCTTCTCGCCACCGGCACCACCATAACCAGCCTCAACAAATGCATCTTCGCCGTCTACAATTTCCGGTACCCCCTCCTGCTGTCGGCGCTTCACATGCTGACAGCCATTGTTATCGACTACGCTTTGATCCGGATGGGATTCGTCAACCTGGAGATTAAAGAAGTCACCGGGTTACCTGCTGCTGCTAAATTCAAAGTGTTCCTGCTCAGCTTGACCTTCTGTGCCACCATCGGCTTTGGCAACATGGGACTGAATTGCGTGCAGCTCTCCTTTGCACAAGTGATCTCCACCACTACTCCTCTATTTACTATAGCCATATCAAAGCTCTTTCTGGGTAAGGACCATCACATCCTCAAGTACACTGCCATGATGCCCATCTGCCTGGGAGCATCATTCAGTCTCATGGGTGAGGTGCAGTTTGATCACAAAGGATGCCTCTACATTTTTGCTGCAACTATGTTGAGAGGAGTGAAGTCTATCCAACAAAGTGAGTCAGCTTGTTCTTCTCTGATTTACTAACAGTACCGTGGACAGTTGGGGATGGGGATGTTGGATAGGTGGGTGGGTGCATAACCATTAAGATGGGCAAAAAGAGTTTTGCTTTGTGATGAAAAGAGAAAATTATCACAAGCCTGTCTTGATAGAAGTCTATTGAGGTAGAATGCATCATGAAATTGAGTGAGATTACACTCCTGCTCCACTCTCCAGATTAACATTTTCTTAATCTCCACCAGAATGTTAATAATATATGGCTCAGACAATATCACTTAACAAATACTCTGAGGTGTAGATGGTTACATAAAGCACAAGTGAAAATCCAATTGTGACACCATGGTTGCAGAATAATAGTCTCATGATTCACAGCCAGGAATGATGCAAGTTCGCAAGTCAAGGGTGAAAAATGGGCAGTCAGCTGTGAACCTCTTCCTTTTAGTGCTGCAAATCATCAACCAGGTATCCATCTTTGTTTTGAACGTGCTTAAAGCCTGTATCTCAATTGTCGATCAAGATGATTCTTCCAGGCATTTTATCATCTTTTTATAAGAAAAAGATGATCAAGAATTATTTTCCACTAGTTTACAATTATGAATTCAGTCTCCACGCTTATGCAATATCATCACCACTGAAGTATTTACATTATTGAAATCATTCACTTGTTTATACAACACTTTATTTTATATGTGAGAATACAGAGACAATAATAGGTGCAGTGCATGTGCCACTATGGTAGCTGGAGGAATTGAATTCAATTTTCTAAAAAAAATTCACCAAATCATGAAACTTGCAAATTATTATAAAATCTTAACTGTTTCATCAATACCTACCACCACCATCATCACCACCTTACCTAGTCAGGACTAAGGTGACATATCAAACCTGGTTGACTCTTGACTTTCCTCTGGAGTGCCTGAGAAAACTTCTTTGTCAGTTCAGTCAGGGAAAATAGAGCTGAGTGTCTAATGTTGTGTCCATTTCTGGGCGTTACCTTTAGGAAGGATGTGAGGGCATTGGTGAAAGTGTCGGAAAGGTTAGCAAGAATGGTTCCAAGGATTTGGAATTTCAGTTATGAAGATAGATTGGAGATGTTGAAGCTGTTTACCTTGGCAAAGAAAAGAATTTGGAGAAGATCTGATACCAATTGTAATACTTTGCTGATGAACCAAAATTAGTTAGGATAGTAAGTTGTGAGGAAGATGTAAGGTGTGGTCTGGGATATACGAAGTGAATTTGCAACAACATGACAAGTGAAATATATGTGAATACATGCGAAGTTATTTGTTGGTAGAAAAAAAATGGAAAGACACAATATTTCTTAAATTGTAAGAGGCTGGGAAGAGTTGATGTTCAAAAGGAGCTGGGTGTCCTTGTACTCAAAATTATGAAAGGTCTGGACAAAGTATCTCAGGAGAAGTGTTCCCACTGATGTAAATATTGAGAATGAATGAGCACAGATTTAAAATAATTTGTAAGAAAGCAAATTGATGTAAAGAAAATCTTTTTTTTAATGTAGCAGGGGATTAGAGTCTGGAATGCTCTGCTTGAGACTGTAGTGGAGGTAGGTTGATTTGAGCATTAGAAGGATATTAGAAGAATAATTTAAAATGCCTAATAAGATCATAAGAAATAGGAACAGGAGTAGGCTGTTCACCCCCTTCACATCTGCTCTGCCATTCAACAAGATCATGGATAATACACTATTCCTTAAATCTGTCCTTTCCCCATAACCCTTGATTCTCCTACCGATCAAGGATCTATCAATCACAGCTTTAAATCTATACAAGGTACAAGCCAATGTTCTCCATGGCAAGGACTTCCAAAGATTCTCAGCCCTCTGAGGGGGAAAAAAATGTCTCCTCATCTCAATCTTAAATTAGTACCCCTTTATTCTGACACTGTTCCTCTGTACCTTGACTGTCCTATGAGGGGAAACAACCTCTTAGAATTTACCCTGCCAAGCCCCTTACGAATCCTGTATGCTTTTCAATGAGATCATCTCTCATTCCACTAGTACAGTATCAACTTGTTTAGCCCTTGCTAATAGGACAATCCCTCCATACCAGAGAACATCTGAGTGAACCTTCTTTGAACTACCTTCAATAAAATATCTCCCCCTAAATATACATCCAACACTGCTCAGAATGCTATAAATGTGATCTTACCAGCACCTTGTACAGTTGCAGTTAGACTTCCCTGCTCTTATTTCAAGATGGTTGGAGTATAAGAGTCAACATTGCATTAACCCTCCAGATGTCTTGCTGCACCTGTATGTGAGCTTTCTGTGTTTTATGTTCAAGTATTTCCAAACTCCAGTTGTGTTAAAACTTCTTGGAATTTTCTACATTTAAGTAATAGTTTGTTCTTTTGTTCTCTGTTCCAGAATGAACAACTTCACATTTTCCCATATTGTACTCGATTTACCAACTTTTTGCTCACTTATAGAGTCATAGAGATATACAGCTTTGAAACAGATCCTTCGGTCCAACCCATCCATGCCGACCAGATATCCCAACCCAATCTAGTCCCACCTGCCAGCACCCAGCCCATATCCTTTCAAACCCTTCCTATTCATATACCCATCCAGATGCCTTTTAAATGTTGCAATTGTACCAGCCTCCACCACTTCCTCTGGCAGCTCATTCCATACACGTACCATCCTCTTTTTGAAAAGGTTGTCCCTTAGGTCTTTTTTCTATCTTACCCCTCTCACCCTAAACCTATGCCCTCTCGTTCTGGACTCCCCAACCCCAGGGAAAAGACTTTGTCTATTTATCCTATCCATCTCCCTCATAATTTTGTAAACCTCTATAAGGTCACCCCTCAGCCTCTGACGCTTCAGGGGAAACAGCCCCAGCCTGTTCAGCCTCTCCCTATAGTTCAAATCCTCCAACCCTGGCAACATCCTTGTAAATCTTTTCTGAACCCTTCTTTCCTTTCTCTGTATTCTGTTTCTGTCCCTCTCACATCCTGCCTTTCTACTATTTTTATGTTATCTGAACATTTGGCTACTGTATATTCACTTGCTTCCTCCAAGTCATTAATATATAATGTAAACAGTTGTGGTCTCAGCACTGATCCTTTTGTAACCCCACTGGTCACATACTGCCAACCTGAGAAAGAACACCCTATCCCTGCTCACTGTTTCCTGCCTGGGAGCTAATGTACAAGTTTAGAGGGAGAAAACCAGGAAATGGCACTAAATGAAATACTCACTGCTGCACCATACTAATTCTTTGATTCTGTAACCCCGCTGGACCAGACAAATTATATTTTAGACTGTTAAAATAGGTGGCTATAGAGATAATTAATGTATTGGTAGTTATCTTTTTAAAAAATCTATATTTTCTGGAATTGTTCCTCTATTCTGGAAAATATAAATGTAACTACACTATTTAAGAAAGATGGAATAGGAAGAATAGAGAACTACAGACCTGTTAATTTGACATTAGTAGCAGGAATGTTATGAAGGATATGCTAACTAGACACTTAGAAAGTAATATTAAAAGTAGACAGAATTAACACAGATGTTTGAAAGGGAAATTATGTTTGACAAACATGGAGTTTTTACTTTGAAGATATTGTTTTGTGCCAAATCAAACCACCTCAAAATATACTAAGAAGGTAGTGTAGACGCCAACATTTTCTTATTTTTAAAGGCAAGTGTAAGGCGTTGTGTTTGGTTGTAATTTGATTGAAGCAAAGCACACTTTATTCTCACAATTATAGTTAAAACACAAACAAAAGAAAGAAGAATTGGAATAGTTTAACTCTAGTAGACAATTTAATTACTAAACAGCAACTGTTCCAATACAGTAGCATACCATAAACACACTCTTGGCAAAGGCAAATTCAGTCAAATAGATTGTCTCAAATGCAATTCTCCAGTCCAGGTGGAAAGAACATCAATATAAAATTCTGAGTGAGAGAGAGAACTCAAGCATTTTGCTGTAACAGGGAGAGATGCATATCCCCTTCCAAACCCCAATGGCTATTGAAAGTTAAATTAAAATGATGGTTCTGCAGGAGTATGACCCCACCTCATGCTGGTTCTATTGTTCCAACTTAAGAAAAGACAAGACCTCGCAAATTGTTTACTTTATTGGCTTGGAACAGACCACTTGACACCTTTGTTTCAACCTTGCTTCATGTAAAAAAGGGACAAAATACACCTCTTAAAGCCATAGTATTATCGCAACATAATTTGTACCTCAGATAAAGGCAATCCAGAAAATGTGGTGTAATATGAATTTTCATACTCAATAATCATTGTCCACTTTGTCTCATCACCAGACTGATGTCTCCACTAATATCACTGTAATCCCTGAACTGGTTACACTAATTTGCAGGATCAACTATGGCCATCCACTTGAACCGGAATCGGATAAGCCCCTTAACAAACAGTGACTGGATCCCTTGATGACCTATAATCTCCCTTAACCCCAGTAAGGATTACTCCCCCTTGACTTTCAGATATGGCTATTTGCTTAAATCATGTTCAGTGTGTTTGCTGCATAAACTGCTGGTACATGCTGTAGCTCTGACATTGAGGGTATGCACCAGAGCTACTTGTACACCTCCTGTTCAGTACTCCTCAGTGTGACAAGTTGCATGCCTCTCCCTCTGCAAAGTGCATACCTGCAGTGGCTGGCAGCCTGCAACTGAGCACTGAAGAAGACTCTTTGTGCTAATATAGGCAATGCATGCTGCATAGGCTGGAAGCCTCCAAGTAACCACAAAGTGAGTGACTGCTAAGAAAGTGAGCTAAGAGCCATAAGATGCATTCTGTTCAGATATGTGTGTGTACCTACATACAAAGTGACCTGACTGAGGCATACAAGCAATAGTTGTCCCTGAGCTCCAAAATAAAGACCTGAAGGGCTGAAGTGGGTTTGAATTGGACTGAGATCAGGCATGATAATGTGGTAAGTCTGGTGGTTTGGCTGTGCCCCTTTTGTGGGCAAAATGTCAAGGAATATGGTGACTATGGTAGATGCAGGGACATTATGATGAAGACAGATTGGGTGATGGCCAGGACCAGCATTTGGTGACCTGCAGATATTATATCTGCTATGATTTTTTTTGTTGGGAATTTACACTATCTAAGTTTTCAGGGAGGAGTGGAGAATTAGAAGTGCTGTAAAAATCAGATGAGCTAGATCATTAATGAGATACAAATACCATGGAAATAAGATAGTTACTGCATAATAGGGCATTCTGAAGTTATCATTCAAAGGTGAAGAGGAAAATTTGGAAACAATTTCTAAACGTAATGAGTCTGACTATTTTCATTCTCCTCTTATTTTCCCAACTTTCTTACCATTATCAAACTACTTCAGGTTTGGGAAAATCCTGCCTGTTGTTTTTTTTTTCCTTTAGCGAATGTATTTTTTATGAGGCTATTTGTATGTATTTTTTACTAGAAATAGATGTTCATTGGGCTAATAGAAATAAAAGCAACTGATAAATGAAAAATAGCATCCCTGAAAACCCATGTGTGCAATCCTGGACATTTCCAACATTGAGTGTATGACGTGCTATCATAGTACCATGTCATTTTCATGTATACGATAGACTCGCTGGTTGTCTGCAAAGGCTGAAAAATCACCCATGCTGTTGTGGAAATGATCTCCGCTTCAGAAAGATAATTTTAAAGCCCCCTCACTCCCCTTTGTTGGAAAGATTACTCAAAAGAAAGTGAGTTTTGCCTATCTAGTCTTTGGCCAGGTTGAGAACTCAGAGTGGGGGACACAGCTGCCATGGAAGAGGCATGTTGGCTGCATACAATCTCCTAGAGAATGCAGTATTGTAGTTGGCATTCTCTCTCGGCCAGTTGTTATGTTTGATTCAGGCAAAGATTCCAGATTCATGCCACCAAAGAGCATGATGGAAACTCTCAAACAGACTTAGTGTAGGAGGATGCCAACAAGTCAAGAATATGCAGCCCCAGCATAAAGGCAGACATTATGTATTCTATGATCATCCAGCATGAGGAAGGTTTTAAAAATGTATGAAACAATTGAAGAACCTCTGCTCCTAATAAAGAAGTAAGCTGTTAGACACCTAACTAAAATCATTTAGGTTAGACTTCCATACTCGTAAATGTTGACAATTAGAACTTGACACAAAAATTGCTGATTATTCAGTTTTCTTTCCTCATGACTTAAAGTTGAGTTGATACCTCTATAATTCCTCTATTCAAGTAACAAGAGAATTGGCAAACAAAAAAAAAAAGTATAGGTTAGTTAACTTGAAGTTTGTTATTGAAAAGGTGTCAGAATTGACCATTAAAGAGGTTATCATTGAATACTTAAAAACACTCAAATTAATCAAGAAAAGGCAGCAAGGTTTTGCGAAAGGAAAGGCCGCCTACTTGCGGAGCGTTTCAGAGAACACCTCTGGGACACCCGGACCAACCAACCCAACCACTCTGTGGCTCAACACTTCAACTCCCCCTCCCACTCCACCAAGGATATGCAGGTCTTTGGCTCCTCCATCGCCAGACCACAACAACACGATGGTTGGAGGAAGAGCACCTCATCTTCCGCCTAGGAACCCTCCAACCACAAGGGATGAACTCGGTTTTCACCAGTTTCCTCATTTCCCCTCCCCCCACCTTGTCTCAGTCAAATCCATCGAACTCAGCACCGCCTTCCTAACCTGCAATCTTCTTCCTGACCTCTCCGCCCCCACCCCAGTCTGACCTATCACCCTCACCTTGACCTCTTTCCACCTATCGCATTTCCGACGCCCCTCCCCCAAGTCCCTCCTCCCTACCTTTTATCTTAGCCTGCTGGACAAACTTTCCTCATTCCTGAAGAAGGGCTTATGCCCGAAACGTCGATTCTCCTGTTCCCTGGATGCTGCCTGACCTGCTGCGCTTTTCCAGCAACACATTTTCAGCTCTGAAAGGAAAATCTCCCAGGGGATGCAGTATTAAACTGTATAAAGGGGAGGATGTAATGTACAGTATTTGTATTTGCACAAGGCATTTGATAAGTTGGCACATAAAAGATTACTGCAGAAAATAAGAGCTCACAGTGTAGGGATTAACATATTAGCATAGATAGAAGATTGGCTGGTTGGCAGGAAAACCAAGAGTATGCATTATTGGGTCCTTGTCTGATTTGCAGGATGTTATGTGTAGAGTCCTGCAAGGGTTTGTGTTCATGTCTCAACATCTTACAATTTAAATAAAATTCTTAGATGAGTGGAGCAATAACATTGTAGCTAAATTTGCAGATGAGACAAAAATGCAGAGGAAGGCATGTTGTGAAAAAGACCTCAGTAGTTTGCAGGTTGTATAAGTCGGAGAGTCATTGAATTATACAACACAGAAACAGTCCCATCAGTCCAACTTATCCATTCTGACCAGATATCCTAAAATGATCTAGTTCCATTTGCCAGCTTTTGGCCCTTATGTCTCTAAACCCTTCCTATTCATGTACCCAGCCAGTTGCCTTTTAAGTGTTGTAATTGTATCCATCTCCTTTTGCAGCTCATTCCATACACACAACCCTCTGTGTGAAAATATTGCCCCTTCGGTCCCTTTTAAATCTTTCCCTTCTCACCTTTAACCTATGCTCTTTAGTTTTGGATTCTCCTACTCTGGGAAAAAGACCTTGTCTATGTACCCTATCCAGGCCCCTAATGATTTTATGAACCTCTAAAACGTCATCCCTCAGCCTCCGGGGCTCCAGGGAAAACAGCCCCAACCTATTCAGCCTCCCCCTATAGCTCAAACCTAGCAATCCTGAAGACATCCTTGGAAACCTTTTCTGAACCCTTTCAAATTTAATATAATCTTTTCTCTAGCACAGTATTCTAAAAGTAGCCTCACCAGTGTCCCTTGAATTGGTTAGCAGTTCCTTGGGGGCAGCTCTTTTTATAAAAGAGGCCCCCAACTACAGCAGGTATGAACATAAAATAAAGTTGGGACAACTGTGAGGCTGGTTGTGAACTGACCTTTGTGCTGCCAAATGGGGTCACTGCCACTGTAAAATCCCATCATGTAATTTTAAAAGATCATCTTTTTGAATTTTGTTATGGAGGATATCAGTGTTTTAAAGCTCCATTCATGGAGTAGTTGCTTCTCATTGACTGCTGAATGCTCTTGTAATATCTACTCACAGTTGTTAATACTTTCACACAAATTTTCAGTTGTGTGAATTTTTAACATCAGCTAAAAATAAGCACACTATTAATCTAATTGTTTCCTTCCTGCTTTGTCTATTTTAAATGTCATACTGCTAAATTTGTCCCTGGGTCTGACATTCTGTAATACTGTTATGAATATTAATGCAACACGATAACACTGCTTCATTGTTTGAAGTAGCTCTCGTTAAGGCATTTTAACTGTTAGCTACAAAATAAAAGGCATATATGTATAAAATTGTATTTTAAATATTTGAATATTAGAATCATAAAGCCAAACATACTTCCCCTTCTTCCTCTCTCCATTTTCTGTCTTATTTCATTCTTTTAATATTACTTTTACTCAGTTAATACAACTTACCTTTGATTTACTAAGCATATCATATCCTCACCTTTGAAAAGCCTGTCTTTCCATCTTTCTCTCATTTTTAATTTAGATATGGGATCAGCTCTTTCCATCTGTCAGAAACTGGCTTTGAATCAAAAGCCTGGACACATAAGTCTGACATGGTTGATTCATACAAGCTGATCAGGTTGGAAACTGACTGAGACATGACTACAGAAAAATCAGGACCAGGAATTAAACATTCAACGCACAACTTATTTAGAAAAGACCAAAGTAGAAAATGAAAGATTGAGTAGTTCCAGTTATTTCGATAACATCATGGTAGTAGAAGAAAATGGGTGTAACTATCCTGTATGATTTAAGTCTGTACTTTGAATACCTTTTTATTATCAGTAGGAACATCAATCCATAATTTTTAGTTCTTTCTGGTTGAGTATCATTGCAGTAATGTAAATCCTATTGTTAACAGGAATCTTATATAGTCAAACATGACCCTTAACATTCTGTGGCTGATGCAATATGTTTTGCCAGTTCAGTAACACAGCAATCTTTGAAATTTGTGGGGAGATTGTTGGCAAGCGTCAGTTTTTCAGAATGGTATGGATCATCTATCAATTTTGGGTTATTTGCAGATTTGTGTATATTTCTTTGCAATAAAATTGCTGAGCTATTTACACATGAATATAAATGTCCCCATTAAACTTTTAAGTTATTTTCCCAACAGATTCTGGAGTTATATATCCCAAGATGAAATTGCAAATTACATATTTGCGTGCAATTCTGGTCTCCTTCCTATGTGAAAGATGTTGTGAAACTTGAAAGGGTTCAGAAAAGATTTACAAGGATGTTGCCAGGGTTGGAGGATTTGAGCTATTGGGAGAGGCTTAACAGGCAGAGGCTGTTTTCCCTGGAGCATCGGAGGCTGAGGGGTGACCTTATAGAGGGTCTGTTTCCATGCTGTACATCTCTATGACTCTATCATTACTGTTAAATGGAAAGCAAAATATTTTGAATGTTATTTTCTAGCATTATTGTAATGTCACCTTGTGGTCTTGGAAGGCTGACTACTGTTTACCTAGTTCAACATTTCCCATCTTAATTCAGTAAGCTGCAGCAGCTAACACAATAACAGATGGTGGAGGATTGTTTTTTGGATTGACAGCCAGTGGTGTCTCACAAGGATTGATGCGGAGTACACTGCTTTTTGTCATTTGTATAAATAATTTTGATGTGAACATAGGAGGAATGGTTAGTAAGTTGACACCAAAATTGGTGGTGTAGCAAACAGTGAAGAAGGTTATCTCAGAGTACAACAGAAAAAGTTTTATAAAATCATGAGGGGCATTGATAGGGTGAAAAGGCAAGGTCTTTTCCCAAGGTAGGGGAAACTAGACAGCATTGTTTTAAGGTGAGAAGGGAAAAGATGTAAAAGGGACCTAATGAGCAACTTTTTCACACAGAGGGTGGTTTGTGTGTGGAATGAGCTACCAGAGGAAGTGGTGAAGACTGGTAAATAACAGAATTTAAAAGACATCTGGATGGGTATATGAATAGGAAATATTTGGAAGGGTTTAGGGGGATTCGGGTTAAATGCTGGCAAATGGGACTATATTAATTTAGGATACCTGGTGGGCTATTTCCATGCTGTACAACTCTCTAACTGAATAGCAACTGAGTGTGTGATTATTGTTGCAAATAGTTTCTTTCCTACTCACTCATGCCATGCATTAGAATCTGTACTGCTGCAACTTTAACCAACCTATACATAGTCTGTGATTCAAAGTAATCACATGACGTAAGGTCACTTTCCCTCTGGCAGAGATTTGATATTCAGTGAGTATATTTAGAGCACACTCATTCGAATTGTATGTTCTTATAAATAAATATTGGTCAGGAAATAAATATTAGTCATTTAGTGTGCTGAATCTCATCTAATCACCCATCAACAACAAACAAGCACTCTTTCAGAGCAACACTTTTTTTTCAACTTTCTTCCTATATCTCCTGAAGGCAGTGACAATTAATAAAAATACTGTCTGGTGCCTCTATTTCCTGCGCCTGGTCAAAGTTCTTCATGTGTCTGTCTCGTTAATCACATTGATAATGTCTTTTTGTGGGTTAAGAATAAACAGGTAGTGATTATTAATTGTCTGTGCACATCCTCTACTAGCTGAGACTACCATGAAAATCCTGCCTTCTCAACCTCACCAATGTCTGTCTCTCTCTCTTTCTCTTTCTAGTGAGAGAATCGCTCTGTGATCTTGTGGGAATATAGCAACTTTACTTACATACACACATATATAGGAAACACCTGTAATACTGTATGTGGAATGAGGGAGAAAAGACAGAGGGAGTTGATAAACACTCTCTCCTCAAAAGAAAAAAGCATATAAACTTTGATTTTGATCAGTCTAACTGGCTTGAAATCTACTAAAGTACTCCATACTACACAGCTAATTCATTCCTGTCCTAGCGCAATGTTTTCTCTACATTCACTTCTTCATCTTTGTGGAATTAGTACATTAGAAATGAACCCACACTTTTCCACAAGTCATCACAAATGTGAAACATGACCATTTTAATGACTGGAATGGTTAATGCCTGTCTATGACCACTATTTTAAGATATTTAAAGAAGTATTATGTTTGTAATCCACTAGAAATGTAAATAGAACACAACACAGGCAGACAATAAACTTAAACAGGGGATACTTTATTGTGGGTCCTCAGCTCCACAGTCAGATTTTAGACTTACTCCCCAGCTCCTGCCTCTGGGTCACCTGGTTCACTCTCTTAAAGGGGCAACTCATACCCAACTACTTATATAACACCCCTCCCCCACCCCTTATTTCATGACTCCCCATAATGAAATATAATATTCAGATAACACATGACTGTTATACAGGCATTGCAGCTAACCTGAAAAAGAAAATGACCTTTCATTGTCTATGTTGTCACGATCAGTCTCTCAGCGGGATGGTGATTCCAAGATAATCGTCTCCTTGTCTCAGAAACATTTTTTGGTATAGTCTGCTAGACTTCCGGAAGCTCCTGTTCTTCTACAGATACATCCCATTGGATTCTGGGTAATCCAAGATAGAGGATGGGAAAAAGTTGTGGCTGTAGCAGTCGCTCCTTTTTTTTTTGAGGTATTTTAGGTGTTGAAGATGATTTCCTTGAATTTCAGGAGCGGTAATTACTGTTTTATAAGCTGTTACATTGTTTTGAAACTTTGGGTGAGAATAGATCCAAACAGTGGCACTTTAAAAAGGAGGAAGAGAGACAAAGGCAGAGACCACATGATGCGAGAAAGAAACCTACACTGTTGTCTGACACAGCAGTGAATCTGCACATCTACTGCCTTTGCTGTTTGGGTTCAAGTATCTCTGGACATTGCAGTGCATCTAAGAAAAATTAACAACAGCGAAAATCACACTTGACCTTGGAGGAACCTGTGGGGGAGAGCTCACAGCACGAGAGAGTAGTACATAGTATTTAAGTGTATCCTTGCTGTAAATTTACACTAGCGAGTACAGTGGGTTCTTTTTTTGATTATATGTTTTATTGAGATTTGACTCTTGATTAAATTTTTAAAATATAAAACGTAGTGCTAAATTAGCCTGGAACACTGTAAGACAGTGCTATTTTCTGAGTGTATAGATTGTTAAGGAGCAAAGATGCCCTTTAATGGAGTGATGTGCTGTTCCTGTTGGATGTGGGTGATAAGCGAAAATTTCCATGTTACTGATGATTATGTCTGCAGGCAATGTCGTTAGTTGCAGGTCCTATCAGCTCGCATGGATTGGTTGGAGCAGCTGTTGGAGGCAATGAGGAATTTACAGGAGCTAGGGGTGTGATGGTGGCAGTTATAGGAGGGGAGAAAAACTGTGGATACAGTCAGGTAGATGGGTTAACTCCAGGAACGGTAGGAGAGAGAGGCAGGTAGCACAGGAGTCTCCTGTGGCTATCCTCATCTAAAACAAGTATGTTGTTTTGGAAAACGTAGGGGGTAATAGATTCTCAGGAGAATGTAGCATGAATAGCCAAGTTTCTGATACCGAGAATGGCTCTAATGTAATGAGGGTTATGTCAGTTCCAAGTGATTGTTCATAATAGGGGACACTCTAGTAAGAGGCACAGACAGACATTTTTGTAGTCGACAGCAAGAAATCAAAATGGTGTATTGCCTCCCTGTTGCCAGGATCAAGGATATCTCTGAGAGAGTGCAGAATATTCTCAAAGGGGAGTGGGAAGAGCACATTGGAATTATGCACATTGGAATTAATGACATAGGAAGGGAAAAGGATGAGATTCTGAAGGGAGAAATTAGAAAGTTAGGCAGGAATTTAAAAAGACGTCCTCGAGGGTAGTAATATCTGATTACTGCCAGTGCTGTGAGCTACTGAGGGTAGGAATAGGAGGATAGAGAAGATGAATGTGTGGCTGAGGAGTCGGTGCAGGGGAGAAATGTTCACATTTTTGGATCATTGGAATCTCTTCTGGGGTAGAAGGAAGGATTGTACATGAATTGGAATGGGACAATATACTGGCAGGGAGATTTGTGAGAGCTGCTCAGGAGCATTTAAACTGGTAAGGGGAGGGGGAGGTGGGATCTAGGGTGATAGTGAAGAAAGGGATTAGTCTGAAATAAGGCAGGGCAAGTGACAGCGATGTCAGTGGGGGAGCACGTTGGGGCCAGCAACCATAATTCTATCAGTTGGAAAGTACTGATGGAAAAGGTTAGACCAGATCCAAAAGTTAAAGTTCTAAATTGGTGGGAGGCCAGTTTTGATGGTATGAGGCAAGAATTTTCAAAGGTTGATTGGGGTGGATGTTCGCAGGTAAAGGGGCAACTAGAAAATGGGAAACCTTCAAAAATGAGAGAACAAGAGTCCAGAGACAGTATGTTCCTGTTAGGGTGAAAGGCAAGGCTAGTAGGTGTAGGGAATTCTGGATGACTAGAGAAATTGAGGTTTTGGTCAAGAAAAAGAAGGAAGCAAATGTCATGTATAGACTGCAGAGACTGAGTGGATCCTTAAAAGAATATAAAGGCAGTAGGAAAATACTGAAGAGGGAAATCAGGAGGGCAAAAAGGGGACATGAGATAGCTTTGGCAAATAGGGTTAAGGAGAATTCAAAGGGATTTTATAAATAGATTTAAGGACAAAATGGTAACTGGGGAGAGAATAGGGTGTTTCAAAGATCAGCAGGCAGCAGCTGTGTGGAGCCACAGGAGATGGGGGAGATACCAAACGAGTTTTTTGCATCGGTGTTTACTGTGGAGAAGGATATGGAAGATATAGAATGTGGGGGAATTGATGGTGACATCTTAAAAATGTCCATATTACAAAGGAGGAGGTGCTGGATGTCTTAAAATGCATAAAGGTGGATAAATTCCCAGGACGTGATCAGGTGTGGCCCAGAACTCTGTGGGTAGCTACAGAAGTGATTGCTGGGGCCCTTCCTGAGATATTTATATCATCAATAGTCACAGGTCCTGGAAGACTGGAGGTTGGTTAACGTGGTGCCACTATTTAAGAAAGGTGGTAAGGAAAAGCCAGGGAACTATGAACCAGTGAGCTTGACATCGGTGTTGGGCATGTTGTTGGAGGGAATCCCGAGAAACAGGATTTACATGTATTTGGAAAGGCAAGGACTGATTAGGGATAGTTTGCATGGCTTATTGGGAGGGAAATCTTGTCTCAGTAACTTGAGTTTTTTGAAGAGGGATATGGGCCAAATACTGGCAAATGGGACTCGATTAGTTTAGAATATCTGGTTGGCATGGATAAGTTGAACCGAAGGGCTGTGCATCTCTATGACTCTCTTATTGGCTGTTGTTGCATTGTGGTGGTGCTGTTGTCTTCCCTTTGGGTATGAACAGCCCTGGCTCGAAGAAACATGACTTGGTTGACACCCCTTGTCAAATTGACCGGCTCAGTGTTCTGAGGGATGTTCTCACCCACTCCACCTCTGCTCACAATCTCCCATTCTTGGATAAGGATAGTTTGAAACTTATCAAAACAAAGTAATACTAATTGGGAATCATAAACTTTGCCGTTGACAATCGTTGTTCTCATCAGGTGGTTTGTCTTCAATAATCCATGTCCCATCCCTGTTTACACAACAGCTCTGCTTATTTGCATGGGGCTTATTATTGTTACAATTTAATTAATTGACCTGACTGTGAAAAATTGCTTGTAGCAAACAAAGTCCTATTGCAGTTATATTTCACAATCAACACTGACAGATGAGAAACATGTTTGCTTTTAAATTTATTGAGTCACTTTCATCATTGAATATCATTCAGGAAGGAACTTGTTACCATTACTGGCAAATCAACAGCTAGTGAAAGCAGATGTTATGTATGAAGTTACAGTCCTGATTTTCAGGAAGGATCTCACCCACAGCACCTCCCACACAGTTTGGTTTCATGGTTACTGAATTGAATAAAACATTTCTCAACTTGGGTATAGTCAGCATATATTTTTCCACACTTACTTTTTATGTGCCTTGAGGGAAACATAACTTTTGCTGTGCTGAGTCATTGCTATGGAAACACCGTACAGCTTAGATGCAGTGACTGGTGATTCAAAGAAACTTTTTAATGAGGAATTCCTTGATCTTTGAAAGACACACTTTGGAAACTGCTCAGGTTCATTTGAAAATTGAAATAGATTCCAAAGTGTAGGCTTACATTTGCCGTTAAAAATGCTGGAAAAGTCAGTTCTAAGTATCTCTTTTTCAGCACTCACTGAACTTTTCACTTCCCTTTTTTTGCTTCTGCCTCAGATTCTGTCCTTTGTCCACTTCCTCAGTGCCTCTGCCTCAAGCTCCCCCTTTGTCTCCATTAGTAATATTTTGTTGGTGTTTAATGTAAAATTGTCTATTCCACATTGAGCCCTGTATTGCAACATTCATGATTTTCTATGTTTTCCAGGTATTCTGCTTCAGGAAGAAAAGATCAACTCTGTCATCCTGCTCTATTTGATGTCCATCCCAAGTTTCTGCATCCTTATTTCAGCTGCTTTACTGCTGGAGGGTGGCAATGAATGGGAATCATCGGCCAAGTATGACAACAAACTTTGGATATTCATCCTTCTTAGCTGCCTAGGCTCAGTCCTGTACAACCTGGCAAGCTTTTGTGTCACCACACTTACCTCTGCTGTCACTCTACATGTTCTGGGCAACCTCAACATGGTTGGAAACCTTGTCATTTCACAAGTCCTCTTTGGCAGCGAGATGACTGCGTTAAGCTACGCTGGAATCGGGCTAACGCTAACGGGTGTGTTGATGTATCAGAACTCAGACTTAATAACAGACTATCTGAATTCAAGAATTAGGCATCACGATGAGCAAGACAAGTTAAAAACTGACTGAAAGAAAGTCTTGTGTATAGACAGGAAATGATGTATTTGTAATTCAGTAGAGTTAAATTTTTGCCAAACTGCGGGCAGACAAAATACTAAAGTTATTAAAGTAAAGCACATTGCCTTATTTAAATTCATGTTTTACTCAATATTTTGTCCCATTCAAATGTATGAAGAGTCTGTGACTGGAATTGTATTGAATACATTAGCCCAGATTATTAAAGAGCTCAATTTTTATTTTAAATGTGGTTTGAACATTTGAGGAAAAATAGTTCTTATCACAAAGCCAAGGCTGACCAATGAATGAAGAAGGAATGCTTACCGAAACTTTGGATCTTGGAGTTCAGGTGTCTATGGTTGTTGTCTGGAAGACAGGAAAAAGAAGCAAGGTTTACAATACTCTAGTAAACTGCTGCCCCATGCCCATAAAGCAAGATCTTGTGGTGGAGACAGATATTTAATCTTTGCTTGGCCAACTGAGAATTCTGAAGCCTGACGTTCAAAGCAAAAGTATAAACTAAATAAGTCGTCTTTTTTCCATGGTGTATACGTTATATTTGGCAATGTGGTAATTTCTGGGATTAAATCCTTGATTGATTTAATCCACCAAAAGTTCCACTAGAAATTTTGGATCAGGATCAGCATTAACCTCAATCCAAAGAGGAATAACAACCATCCAGTAACGTATAATGTAGAATCAAATCTTTATAATCAGAATGAAAGAAAATCAAGTTGCAGAAATATGCTCATTTCTACTAGACCCAGTTTTTGGTGTAAATAAGGTTTAAAAATCAACTAAGTAATTCATATGCAAATTGAGCTGTGCAGCTTACTAACCTAAATTGTGGTTTGTTATTCAACTCAATAGTGCTTTTCTCCAAAACTGTTGATTTTCTGTAACTGACAATGTTGAGTATTCTTTTTCAAAAAGATTAAATTAGATTCCCTACTGTGTGGAAATAGGCCCTTCAGCCCAACAAGTCCACACCAACCCTCCGAAGAGTAACCTGCCCAGACTCATTTCCCTACATTTACCTCTAACTAATGCACCTAACACTATGGGCAATTTAGCATGGCCAATTCACCTGGTCTGCACATCTTCTGGAATGTGGGAGGAAACCAGGGCACCCAGAGGAAACTCACGCAGACACTGGGAGAATGTCTGTATGGAGATTGCACAGTCACCCAAGGCCAGAATCGAACCCAGGTCTCTGGCGCTCTGAGGCAGCAGTGCTAACCACTGTGCCACCCTACATTTGTTGTTCTATATATAATACCAAACTTGCATCTGAAGACAATAAAGGGGATCACTGGTGTGTAACCGTTTTGATTTATAATGGTTGTAGAACTAACTAGTACCAAGTAAGATTGTTGTGGTTGTTGGACACCAATCATCTCAACTCCAGGGAACCACAGCAGGAGTTCCTCATGACACCAATGAGGACCAATCACCATTTTCAACTGCTTTATTTTTCCATCCATTGTAAAGACAGAAGTGGGGATGTTCACTGATGATTGTCGATGAAACATAGGCAATGTATTCGATACTGAAGAAGCCTTTGCCCCTTGCAACATCAAGGATCAGGTTGAAAAATGGCAATTAACATTCATTCTACATAAGCCAGCCAACGACCACTTCCAAACCAACCAAGACTGATTACCTTCAACAACAAAAAGCACTGGAGAGAAACTCAGAAAGATTGACAATACCCGTGGAGAGAGAAACAGAGTTAACATTTTGAGTTCTGAGGACAAGTCTTTGCTGGACTTGAAACATTAACTCTCTCTCCACAAATGCAGCCAGACCAGCTGGGTAACAGATTTCCAGCATCCACGGCATTTTGCCTTCTCTTTGTGTATTTCCTTGACGTGCAATAGTATTACATTTGCCCAATTCCCACCGATCTACATCCAGGGGGTTACTGTTGAAGTACTCTGCCTAAATGAATATCAATGAATGAACAAAATAAACAAATAAATAAATAACATAGAAATCAAATTCTCATTTGAAAAACTACTAGTGAATCTGCTTTGTCAATTTTCTGACAGAGCATTCCAGCTCATTGCAAATTACTGTTTTTTAAAAGAAAACTTCCCATCCTCTCCTGGCTACTTTACCAATTATTTTGCATATCTGTGCTATTTTGGTGAACAGTTAGTCATCATGTTTTACTGCGGTTTTATACATTGTGGTTACAAGAGTAGCTCAGAGTCAGTGACACACCTGACAAGAGAATCCAAAGACTTTCCACTGTTTGCCACAAAGCATTTAGGAGTGTGAAAGAATTCTCTCCAGCCTGGATGAGTGTAACTCCAACAACACTCAAGAATTTTCGACACCATCCAGATCAACTAACTTGCTTGACTGACATTTCACCCTGTTTCTTAAACATTCACTCCATCCAACACCAGCAGCATGTGGCTACAAAATACACCATTTACAAGTTGAACTGCTGCCTCCTTGTCAAGGTGCCTTCAATATTACATTCTCACTCTATGATCTCTACAAACTTGTGCAAGGGCTGTCAGCACATACATACATTGTCAATTACAAGTTCCCATCCAAACCACAGGTGTAGAAGGGGTTAATGCTCTGAAAAGTGGTGGAAACAAAAACATATCTGGTTTACAGTGGGTTTAAGAAGGACACTGTTTAGGTGAGCTGAAATCAGTGCATGGATAGGGTAAACGGACAAGGTTTTTTCCCTGGATGGGGGAGTCCAGAATAGAAGGCATAGGTTTAGGGTGAGAGGGGAAAGATTTAAAAGGGACCTTCAGGGCAACTTTTTCATGCACAGGGTGGTGTGTGTATAGAATGAGCTGCCAGAGGAAGTGGTGGAGGCTGGTACAATTACAATATTTCAAAGGCATCTGGATGGGTATATGAATTGAAAATGTTTGGACGAATATGGGCCAAGTGCTGGCAAATGGGACTAGATTAGGTTAGGATATCTGGTCAGCATGGTCAGGTTGGTCCAAAGGTGTACCCGACCAAGCTGACTCAATACTCCAATTGGGGTAATACACAAATGTTGAGACATCATAGAGTCATAGAGAAGTACAGCATGGAAACAGACCCTTCTGTCCAACCCGTCCATGCCGACCAGATATCCCAACCCAATCTAGTCCCACCTGCCACCTGCCAGCACCCGGCCCATATCCCTCCAAACCCTTCCTATTCATATACCCATCCAAATGCCTTTTAAATGTTGCAATTGTACCACTTCCTCTGGCAGCTCATTCCATACTCATACCACCCTCTGTGTGAAAATGTTGTCCCTTAGGTCTTTTTTATATCTTTCCCCTCTCGCTCTAAACCTATGCCCTCTAGTTTAGGGAAGGGAAAAGACTTTGTCTATTTATCCTTTCCATGCTCCTCATAATTTTGTAAACCTCCATAAGGTCACCTCTCAGCCTCCGACGCTCCAGTGAAAACAGCCTCAGCCTATTCAACCTCTCCCTATAGCTCAAATCCTCCAACCTTGGCAACATCCTTGTAAATCTTTTCTGAACCATTTCCAGTTTCACAACATCTTTCCAATAGGAAGGAGACCAGAATTGCATGCAATATTCTAACAGTGGCCTAACCAATGTCCTGTACAGCCGCAACATGACCTCCCAACTCCTGTACTCAGTACTCTGACCAATAAACAAAAGCATACTAAACGCCTTCTTCACTATCATATCTATCTGTGACTCCACTTTCAAGGAGCTATGAACCTGCACTCCAAGGTCTCTTTGTTCAGCAACACTCCCTAGGACTTTAACATTAAGTGTATACATCCTGCTGAGATTTGCTTTCCCAAAATGCAGCACCTCGCAATTATCTGAATTAAACTCCATCTGCCATTTCTTAGCCCATTGGCCCGTCTGATCAAGATCCTGTTATAATCTGAGGTAACCCTCTTCGCTGTCCACTACACCTCCAATTTTGGTGTCATCTGCAAACTTATTAACTGTACCTCTTATGCTCGCATCCAAATCATTTATGTAAATGACAAAAAGTAGAGGACCCAGCACCGATCCTTGTGGCTCTTCAATGGTCACAGGCCTTCAGTCTGAAAAACAATCCTCCACCACCACCCTTTGAGCCAGTTCTGTATCCAAATGGCTAGGTCTCCCTGTGTTCCGTGAGATCTAACTTTGCTAATCAGTCTCCCATGGGGAATCTTGTCGAATGTCTTACTGAAATCCATATAGATCACATCTTTTGCCATTGTTGTGAGTTGGGATCTAGAGGAAGTCCTGACATGCACACACATGCATGTGTACAGATGGGAAACTTAAACTCAGAGGTCAGGGATACACTGCCTGGACCCTCTGTTATAGCCTCTAATATTGACAGTGCAATCGATGACTTGGGTTAGACAACCTCAATCTGCCCAGAACATTACACCAGCACACCTAAAACTTTTAAATACAGAGATTTGAGGGGGAAATGTTTGATATTGAAAGCAGTTGGAAAGATCTTCGGCTTATACAAAATATATTTAAAAGCAAACCTGCAGAACAATCAGTGCTGACGTCCCAGTACAACCCATGGACAAAACCAACGTCGTCTACAAAATTTCATGCAAGGACTGCCACAAACACTACGTAGGACAAACAGGAAGAAAGTTAGCCACCAGGATACACGAACACCAGCTAGCCACAAAAAGACACGACCCTCTCTCCCTCGTAGCCCTATACACGGAGGAAAAAAACCACCATTTTGAGTGGGACAACACATCTATCCTGGGACAGGCTAAGCAAAGACATGCCACAGAATTCCTAGAGGCCTGGCACTCCAACCACAACGCCATAAACAAACACATAGATCTAGATACCATCTATCAACCCCTCAGAAAACGAACAGGAAATGACATCACCACAAACCCCAGGAACCCCATCCAGGACAAACATATAAATAGAAAGTAGGAGACAACAGCTTCGCTTCACTTGGAGGTCGCCACTGATGATGTTACCTAGCTTGGTAATGAAACGTCTGGATATCAAACCTACAGCTCAGTGAGCAAACCTACACCCTAAACCTCAACCTGAGCTACAAACCTTCACAAACCTTGCACCAAGGTTAACTCTTCAAAATTTTCCAACAATTTAGTTTGGCATAATTTAAGAAATTCATGCTAACTCCTCCAAATCACCTCACATTTTTCCACATGACTATTAATTCTAACCTGAATATTTTTTTCCAGAAGGTCTGCCAGCACCAAAGTTAAGCTCACAGTCTAATGAACTTTCAATGCATCCTCTCAGGTGAGTATGCGCTTGCTCAGGTCAGGATGTTAAAACTGTACACTGTACTCCAGAGGTGAGGTCTCACCTAGACGTGATACAATTGTGGTCAGTCTGGTGGTAATTTTAGTTTCTGGATACATAACGTAATAAGATTTATCAACACAATCTTAGCACTTGACAACAAAAAAAAACAAAACCAGTTGATTATGTCGTCATCAAATACAATTTCCGGCAATGCTCATTATAAACATGATCATTCAAAGTGTCAGTGTCATCAATGAGTCAGATTTAGTATTTGGATAAATTCCTTGAAAGTGTTAATTAAAGTTTCTAAATTTTGGAAACATTAAAAGCTGATGTTGCACATACATGTTTAGTAGACAGTGTTATAAATGTTCTGCTGAGGGCTACAATCCTAAGCAGCACCTTAAGCAGCCACAGTCAGCAACAATTTAACACACCACACAATGAAGAAAGGAGATGCAAGCCTACACTTGTAATTTATCAATCTTGAGATTTAGCTTGCTATTTTGTTTAACCTTACAACCATACATCCTATCAAGAAGCCATTTATGCCTGTGCCAGCTCATTCCATCATAGAATGGTTTCAATTCTGCAAAAGCAATTCACCTAATCCTGCTGTACCTGCATCTACCATTTTCTCTGGCAATTCATTCCACATATGAACCACTCTCTGTGTGAAGATATTGCCCCTCAGATCCCTCGTCAATCTTTTTCCTCTCACCCTAAAAATATGACATCTAGTTTTGAACTCACCCACCCGAGGGAAAAGTCCTTTGCTTTTCACCTTATCTATGCCCCTTATGATTTTATAAACCTCTATAAGGTGAACCCTCAACCTCCTGTGCTCCAGTGAAAAAAGTCCCAGCCTATCCAGCCTCTTCTTATAACTCAAACCCTCCAGTCCAGGCAATATCCAGGTGAATTCTTTCTGAACCCCCTCCAATTTAATAATATCCTTCCAATAACAGGGTGGGAGAAATGTACACACCACTCCATAAGTGGCCTCAGCAATGTCCTATTCAACCTCAACGTGAGGTCCCAACTCCTTTACTCAGTGGTCTGAGTAATGAAGGCAAGTGTGCTAAACACTTCTTAACTACCCTGTTTGCCTGTGATGCAGTTTTCAGGAACTATGTACCTGAATCCCTTGGTCTCTCTATTCTACAACACCACCCACACTGTGTAAATCCTGTCCCAGTTTGTTTTACCAAAATGCAATACCTTGCATTTATCCAAATTAAACTCCATCTGTCACTTCTCAGCCCATTGGCCCAATTGATTAAGATCCCTTTGTAATCTTAAATAACCTCCTTCCCTGTCCACTATACCACAATTTTGATCTGCAAACTTACTAACCATGCCTCCTATATTCTCATCCAAATCATTTATATAAAAATTAAGGGAATTTCTGCAGAATCCCTGCAGAAGGCTGCTGGTCACAGGCTTCCAGTTCGTAAAAGAACCCTCTATCTCCAACCCTCAAACCAATTTTGTGTCCAATTGGCTAGCGCTCTCATACCCATGTGACCTAACTTTACTAATCAGTCTGGGACCTTTTGGAACCTTGTCAAAGACTTTACTAAAGTCAATGTAGATACCTTCTATCAGGTTGACATCATCAATCTCTTTTGTTATATCCTCAGAAAACTCCATCAAGCTTGAGAGACACAATTTCCTATGCACAAAGTCATGCTGATTATTCATAATCAGTCTGTGCCTTTCCAAAGCATGTCTTTCAGAATCCCCATTAGTGATGTCAAACTCACTGGTCTATAATTCCCAGGCTTTTGATTACAGCCTTTCTTGAATAAAGGCACAAATTTGCTACCTTCCAGTCCTCTGGCACCTCACCTATGGCTGTAGATGATAAAAATATCTCTGCTAGAGGCCTCACAATTTCTTCCCTAACTTCCCACAACATCCTGGGATACACTTGATCAGTCCCAGAGATTTATCCACCCTTATGTTTATTGTCCACATTCTGTAATGTGGCCTGTTTTCAAGCCATCAATATTATTTCTCTGAATTCCCTTAATTTTTATGTATTTCTGTAGCCTCCATGTCTTTCTCCACAGTAAAATCTGATGCAAAATATTTGTTTAGTATCTCTCCCATTGCCTGTGGTTCCACACATAGATGATCTTGTTGATCTTTATTCTCTCCCTAGTTATTCTTTTGCTCTTAATGTATTTGTAGAATCCCTTTGGATTATCCTTAACCTTACCTGCCAAGGCTATCTCATATCTCCTTTCTCCCTTCCTGATTTCCCTGTTAAGAATGCCCCCACACTCCTTATATTCTTCAAGAGAGTCACATTATCCCAGTTGTCTAAACCTAACCTCTTACCCTTCCAGTACAGTTACAAGACTGGCATCTACACGACAGTGTGGAAAATTTCACAGGAAAATATCCTGTATGCAAAAACCAGGACAAATCCAACCTGGCCATTTACAACCCCATCGGTAAAGTGTTGGAAAGTGTAATCAATAGTGCTATTATGCAACACCTGCTCAGCAATAACCTGCTCACTGACACTCAGTTTGGGTTCCACTTGGGCTACCCAGCTCCTGACCTCATTACAGCCTTGGTTCCATGTGGATAAGAGAGAACATAGAACATTACAGCGCAATATAGGCCTTTCAGCCCTTGATGTTGCGCCAACTCGTGGAACCAATCTGAAGCCCACCTAACCTACATTATTCCACTCTCGTCCACATCGGGCCCCAACAGAGAAGGCCACATCGGGCCCCAATATAGAAGATGCCACATCGGGTGTGGCCACCCGATGTGACCTCCTCTATATTGGGGAGACAGGCCGCCTACTTGCGGAACGTTTCAGAGAACACCTCTGGGACACCCGGACCAACCAACCCAACCACCCCGTAGCCCAACACTTTAACTCCCTCTCCCACTCCACCAAGGACATGCAGGTCCTTGGACTCCTCCATCGCCAGACCATGGCAACACGACGGTTGGAGGAAGAGCGCCTCATCTCCTGCCTGGGAACCCTCCAACCACAAGGGATGAACTCAGATTTCTCCAGTTTCCTCATTTCCCCTCCCCCCACCTTGTCTCAGTCAAATCCCTCGAACTCAGCACCGCCTTCTTAACCTGCAATCTTCTTCCTGACCTCTCCGCCCCCACCCCACTCCGGCCTATCACCCTCACCTTGACCTCCCTCCACCTATCGCAATTCCAACGCCCCTCCCCCAAGTCCCTCCTCCCTATCTTTTATCTTAGCCTGCTGGACACACTTTCCTCATTCCTGAAGAAGGGCTTATGCCCGAAACGTCGATTCTCCTGTTCCTTGGATGCTGCCTGACCTGCTGCGCTTTTCCAGCAACACATTTTCAGCTCTTACTACTCTCCGAGTAAAGAAACTACCTCTGACATCTGTCCTATATCGATCACCCCTCAATTTAAAGCTATGTCTCCTCGTGCTAGCCATCATCATCCAAGGAAAAAGTCTCTCACTGTCCACCCTATTTAACCCTCTGATTATCTTATATGTCTCAAGTCACCTCTCAACCTTCTTCTCTCCAATGAAAACAGCCTCAGGTGCCTCAGCTTTTTCTTGTAAGACCTTCCCTCCATAACAGACAACATCCTAGTAAATCTCCTCTGAACCCTTTCCAAAGCTTCCACATCTTTCCTATAATGCGGTGACCAGAACTGTATGCAATACTCCAAATGTGGCCGCACCAGAGTTTTGTACAGCTGCAGCATTACTTCACGGTTCCAAAACTCAATCTCTCTACCAATAAAAGATAACACACCGTATGAATTCTTAACAACCCTATCGACCTGGGTGGCAACTTTCAAGGATCTACATATCTGAACACTGAGATCTCTCTGCTCATCTACACTACCAAGAATCTGACCATTAGCCCAGTACTCTGCATTCCTGTTACTCCTTCCAAAGTGAATCACCTCACACTTTCCTGTATTAAACTCCATTTGCCACCTCTGCAGCTTATCTAGGTCTCTCTGTAACCTACAATATCCTTTGTCACTATCCACAACTCTATCGACCTTAGTGTCATCCGCAAATTTACTAACCCATCCTTCCATGCCCTTATCCAGGTCATTTATAAAAATGACAAACAACAGTGGACCCAAAACGGATCCTTGCCGTACCCCACTAGTAACTGAACTCCAGGATGAATATTTCCCATCAACCACCACCCTCTGTCTTCTCTCAGCGAGCCAATTTCTGAACCAAACCATTAAATCACCCTCAAGCCCATGCCTCCATATTTTGTGCAATAGCCTACCATGGGGAATCTTATCAAACATCTTACTGAAATCCAAAACACCACATCAATTGCTTCACCCTCATCCACTTGTTTGGTCACATTCTCAAAGAACTCAATAAGGTTTGTGAGGCATGACCTACCCTTCACCATGTTGACTATCCCTAATCAACTTATTCCTTTCTAGATTATTATAAATCCTATCTCTTATAACCCTTTCCAACACTTTACCCACAACCAAAGTAAGGCTCATAGGTCTATAATTTCCAGGGTTGTCTCTACTCCCTTCTTGAACAAGGGAACAACATTTGCTATCCTCCAGTCTTCCGGCCCTATTCCTGTAGACAATGACAAAATAAAGATCAAAGCCAAAGGCTTGGCAATCGCTTTCCTGGCTTCCCCGAGAATCCTAGAATAAATCCCATCCAGTCCAGGGGATTTATTTATTTTTACACTTTCCAGAATTGCTAACATCTCCTCCTTAGTCACCTCAATCCCATCTAGGCCAGTAGCCTGTATCTCAGAGCAGAATTTCAGAGGGAAAGTGAGAGGGACAGCCTTTGACATCAAGGTCTCTTTCGAGAGTGGTATCAAGGAGCCCTAGCAAAACTGGAAAAAATGGGTATCCAGGGGCAAACTCTCTGTTGGTTGGAGTCACAGGAAAATTGGAACAGGAATAGGCCATTCAGTTTCTCTAGCCTGTTCCACCATTCAATGATCTATGTCCTAAATCCATAGACTTGTCTTTGACCCAGATCCTGTAATACCTTTGCTTAACAATAGTTTATCAATCTCAGATTTAAGATTAACAACTGATCGAGCATCCACTGCTGTTTGTGGAAGAGAATTCCAAATATCTGTTATCCTTTGCTTCACAACATCTCTACTGAATGGCTGGCCCTAATTTTCGCACTATGCATCGAGTTCTAGAATCCCCAATTAATGTAAATAATTCATCTTTATCTACCCTGTCTTTTCCTGTTAATATCTTGAAGAGTTTCATCAGATCACCCCTTAACGTTCTGAAGTCTAGAGAAAAGAGGCCTAATTTGTATAATCTCTCCTCATAACTTAACCTCTAAAGTTCAGGTGTCATTCCTGTAAACCTGCCTGCAAGGCCAATTTATCCTTCCTCGGGTATGGTGCCCAGATCTGCTTACAGGACTTCAAGTGGGGTCTAACCAGGGTTTTGTACAACTGCACCATAACATCTGCACCCTTGTACTCTAAGCCTCTACATATAAAGGCCAACAGTTCATTCGTCTTTCATGATTATTTTCTGCAGTTGGTTGTGACATTTTAAAGATTTATGTACCCAAACACCCAAGGGTCTTTGGACAACCACTGTATTTGACTCCATACTATCTGGAAAGTACCCTGATCGATCCTTTCTTGGCCCAAAATGGATAACCTCATACTTGCTTACACTGAATTCCATCTGCCACAGTCCTGCCAACTCACTTAGCATTGAGCTGTGAGGATGAATGGCTTGTTTCTGTTCTGTGAATTCAATGTAATTCTATGGTTGTTCGAAGAAATCCTATCATTTGACTGTTAACAGTACAACGTGAGACCTACTCGTGTATGTCAGAAGGATTCTCGGCAGTAAACACATTTCAAAATTACCCCTGTCTTGGTCTATGTACTGCTTAAACCCTCATCCACGTCTCAATTATCTCCAGCTTTGGCTACAGCAACCCATTCCTGCTTATCTACCACAATCTATACTACTTAAACTTGAGATCATCCAAACTCTACTGCCTTTGTGTCCTAACTTGGAAAAAGTACTCTTTGCTACCTTCTCCCCAGCACCCTTCCCCCCACTTATCTCTCCACCCTGCAGGCTCCCTGCCTCCATTCCTGATGAAGAGCTTATACCTGAAACGTCGATTTTCCTGCTCCTCGGATGCTGCCTGACCTGCTGTGCTTTTCCAGCACCACTCTGATCTAAACTCTGGTTTCCAGCATCTGTAGTCCTCACTTTCGCCTTAGAAAAAGTTCTGTTTCACTCTTCCCCCTTTGCTCGCTGACCTGCACTAACTCCCAGTCAGGCAACATCTTGATTTGAAAAATTCTCAGCCTTGTTTTCAAATCCCTCCGTGGCCTCGCCCCTTCCTTATCTTAAAGGCGCTATAGTAGTATAAAATGTTGTGGTTACAGTTTTGAGTTTGCCGTTTTTAGATTGTGAACTTACGGGACCACCTGATGAACCTGAGAGTTTTCCTGATATTCTTGACACTGTAATAGGGGAGTCCAAAACTGGAGGGTGTAGGTTTAGAGTGAGAGGGGAAAAATTTGAAATCCACCTCAAGAAGCCACTTTTTCATGCAGAGGGTGGTGGTGCATGTGTGGAATGAGCTGCCAGAGGAAGCGGTGGAGGCTGGTTCTATTACAACATTTAAATAGGAAGGCTTTAGAGGGATTTGGGCCAAGTGCTGGCAAATGGGACTGGATTAGTTTAGGATATCTGGACAAGTTGGACCCAAAGGTTTAATTCCGTGCTGTACATCTCTATGACTCTACCACCAAGATTCTAATTATCTATGTATTTTTTAAAAAGTTAACATTTGTGGTCTTTACTTTTTAGCGTGAATACGATCATGCATTTATGACCAGGATTGCAACCTATTATATTCCGCACTGATGCGGAAGTTCCTGGCAAAGGAACACGCTGAGAAAAATCGGAAAGCAGCACTCAATACAAACTTTACATTTTTGTACAGTAGGTGGCATAACAGATGGCAGCCAAATGGAACTTTTGCTTTATATAGTGGGATAGAGTTAAAAATGCTCCCCCTGTAAGGGCTGTACATAATTCATGTTTCAGCAGTCAGCTAAATCTAATTTTGCGCTGGCTAATTTGAACTGGCAGAACATGCCTAGATCTGTGCAGCAAACATTCCAACGAGTCATCACATGATCCAGGAGAACAGGAAGTTGGAAACCAGAAATCCTTTATTTCAGGGCAAAGTGCACGACACCTAACTTCCCTATCTCAAACTTCTAAGGGATACCTTAAATGCTTGCGTGCCTGGAGGAGGGTGCTGTTCTGTGTACTGTACTTTTGTTACACTGTTAATTACGTCTAGTTGATTTAAGACTCCCTCATCAGGAAGAACTCTCTGGACTGCCGGTTGTTTCAATTAGCCTTCAGTGCGCTGCTGCTGACTTATCATGAATGGATTAAATTTACTTCAATATGGGGAGTGACAGAAGATAGATTTAACAGCAATGGTAAGAGTACTGGACATTGTTGCAGTAATGCGTCATAAAGAATGAACGAGCGTAGTACACTGAATATGTTTGAATGAATTGCTTTTTAAAAAAGTTACATTGAGTTAGAAGTGGCTTCCAACCCAGAAGCGATTGCCATTTCCCAAACCTTTGTCCCTACTGTGACTCATTTTCAAGACTTGAAAACTGCCATGACCCCTCGGTGAGAATTGTGAGGAAGGGAGGTGGGAAGATGATGGTCCACAGTTTTGATAACCCTGATACTGAGACAGGGAGCATACACTGTCATCAAACATAGAACAGTACAGCAGAGGAACAGGACCATTGGCCCATCTTCTCTGTGCTGACCATGATGCCATTTTAAACTAATCCCCTCTGCCTGCACATGCTCTGTATCCCTCTATGTCCTGCCTGTACATGTGTCTGTTCAAATGCCTTTTAAATGTTGCTAACATATTTGCTTCTCCCACATGGCAGCATGTTCAGGCACCTACCACCTTCTACATAAAGAAAAACCAACCTTGCACATCTCCTTTAAACCTTTCCCTTATGCATGTTCTCCCACAAACTTACTCTTATGTAAGTTTATGATCCCCCTCTTATTCAATGTCTTTGTCCTCTTCCTCCTTTGTTGAAATCTAAACTGCTCCCAGTCCTCAAGTCTACTGCGTTTTGTGGGCAATTTGTATGTTCCTTTCATGAATATAAACTATCTTTAATTTCCCTTATTAGCCATGGTCGGGATATATTTTGCGTTTTATTTTTGTGCTAGACAGGACTGAACAATTGTTGCAGTTCCTTCACATGCTTGTTAAATTTCCTCCATTACCTCTCCTTTAAGTAATGTTCCCCAATTTATCTTGGGCAGGTTGCGCGTCATACCATTATAGTTTTATACCATCATACAAATCTTCTCAAAACTCGCTCATACTTTCCTTTATTTAAGATTCAGTACTCTGAGTTCAGAACCAACTGCGACACTGCCCACCTTCATGAAAATTTCTATCATATTATGGTCACTCTCCCCTAAGGGACCCTGCAGACCTAGATTACCAATTATCCCCTTTTAATTACACAATACCAGTCTAGGATGACCTGTTTTCTAGTTGGTTCCGCAATACATTGATCTTGAAATCTATCCTATGTTCCAGGAATTTCTTCCTCTACGGCGATGTATTCAACATAGAAGCTAGTGAAGTAAGTACATGTGTTTGGAAAGGCAAGGACTAATTAGAGATAGTCAACATGGCTTTGTGGGTGGGAGATTGTCTCACCAACTTGATTGAGTTTTTTGAAGAGCAGCGGTGGACTTCAGTAAGGCATTCGACGAGGTTCCCCATGGTTGGCAAGGTTGGATCACATGGAATACAGGGAGAACTATCCATTTGGATAGAAAACTGGCTCAAAGGTAGAAGACAGAGGATGTTGGTGGAGGGTTATTTTTCAGGCTGGAGGCCTGTGACCAGTGGAGTGCCACAAGGATCGGTGCTGGGCCCACTACTTTTTGTCATTTATATAAATGACTTGGATATGAGCATAAGAGGTAGAGTTAGTAAGTTTGCAGATGACATCAAAATTGGAGGTATAGTGGACAGCAAAGGAGGTTACCTCTTATTACAACGGGATCTTGATCAGATGGACCAATGGGCTGAGGAGTGGCAGATGGAGTTTAATTTAGATAAATGCGAGGTACTGCATTTTGGGAAAGCAAATCTTAGCAGGGCTTATACACTTAATGGTAAGGGCCTCGGGAGTGTTGCTGAACAAAGAGACCTTGGAGTGCAGGTTCATAGCTCCTTGAAAATGGAGTCACAGGTAGACAGGATAGTGAAGAAGGCGTTTGGTATGCTTTCCTTTATTGGTGAGAGTATTGAGTACAGGAGTTGGGAGGCCATATTGCAGCTGTACAGGACATTGGTTTGGCCACTTTGGAAAATGTGTGCAGTTCTGGTCTCCTTCCTATCGGAAAGATGTTGTGAAACTTGAAAGGCTTCAGAAAAGATTTACAACGATGGAGGAATTGAGCTATAGGGAGAGGCTGAATAGGCTGGGGCTGTTTTCCCTGGAGCGTCAGAGGCTGAGGGGTGACCTTAAAGACGTTTATAAAATTGAGAGGCATAAATAGACAAAATCTTTTCCCTGGGTGGGGAAGTCCGGAACAAGAGGGCATAGGTTTAGGGTGAGAGGGGAAAGATATAAAAGAGACCTTGGGGCAACCTTTTCACACAGAGGGTGGTACATGTATGGAATGAGCTGCCAGAGGAAGTGATAGAGGCTTGTATAATTGCAAGATTTAAAAGACATCTGGATGGGTATATGAATCAGAAGGGTTTGGAGGGATATGGGCCGGATGTTGGCAAGTGGGACTAGATTAGGTTGGGATATCTGGTCGGCATGGACGCGTTGGACTGAAGGGTCTGTTTCCATGCTGTACATCTCTATGACTCTAAGTTAGTGAAGCTTTTATTGATTCTTTCAAAACATTTTGTGCTGCAGCTTAAAAGATGATTTTAAACGCAATATAGAGGAATCTCGATTATCTGAAGGACACGGGTGGGGAGTATTTCATTCAGTTAATCGAATTCCGGATAATTGAATGCCGGATAATGTAGTCTAGCCAAGCATCGGGACCTAGCAATCTTACTGGATAATGCAATATTTGGATAATTGAATGCCAGATAATCGAGGTTCCTCTGTAAATGTTGAAGTGGATTTTTAATGTTTATTCTTGCGTGGGACATGGGCCTTGCGTGGGACATGGGCAAGACTGGTATTTGTTGCCTGTCCCTCTTGAATTGAGTGATTTGCTTGGCTATAATAGAGGGTAACTAATAGTCCATTACATTGTTGTGTGTCTTGAATCATACGTAAGTCAGGTTGGGTAAGGACATCAGACTTCTCTCCCTAAACATAAGTGAACAAAATGGGTTTTTATGACAATCACGAATGGTTTCATAGTCACAACTAGTTTTTAGTTCTAGACTTATTTAATTGAATTTAAATGCTAAAAGCTGATATGGTTGGGATTTAGACACATGGACCCAAAGCATTTGCCTCTGAACTGTGCTGCTCTTGACTGGATTTTTCCAGAATTATGAATCTCTTCATCATTAAACAAAAATGAGGGGAATCATTTGGTGTTTTGTTTTTTTTTGCAGAATTATGTCAGACTTGTTCCTGTTGCTGAAATGATGTCATCATGGAAGATTCTAGTCAAACGGATCATCTACCCATGTAGGTTCTAACAATTTTAAAAGCACAAGATGGAGTCAAAGGAGGCAAGTAAGACATTAAATATAGGTAATTCTTCTTTGAATTGCAAAGGAAGCATGTCAGTAGTTGTGACAATTAGGCTATTAATTATGGATTAGTTATGGTCAGACAGTACAATTATGGGAGTCTTTGCAAGTGGAACACCTGGAACATTCCAACATACAGGATGTTGGTAACTCCTGAACTCCTGCCAACGTCAATGTGCTACACAATGTTCTGATCATTTCAAGGTTACATCCTACAGCTTTGGAACATAGAAACTATTCAGCCTCTCAAGTCTATTCTTCCACTCTATTGGATCATGGTTTATTTGTATCTTAAGCCCATCTCCTCACGTTTGGTTCTGTAACCCAAAATACTCAGACCTAACAAACATCTATCAATCTCTGTTTCAAAGTTTTCAGTTGGGCAGTGAGTTCCCGGTTTCCTCTATCCTTAATGTGGCACGGTGGCTCACTGGTTAGCATTGCTGCCTCACCATACCAGGGATTGGGTCCAATCCACCCTTGGGCAACTGTCTATGTGAAGTTTGCGCATTCTCCCTGTGTCTGTATAGGTTTGCTCTGAATGCTGTGGTTTCCTCTCATAGTCTAAAGATGTGCAGGTTAGGTGGATTGGCCCTGCTAAATATTTTTAGTTCATTCGTGGAAATGAAGGTGTCCCTGGCTAGAAAGCTTTTACTCTGATCCCTAATTGCCTAGATGGCAGTTGAGCATCAACCACATTGCTGTGGGTCTGGAATTACATGTAGGCCAGACCAGGTAAGGATGGCAGATTTCCTTCCCTAAAGAACATTAGTGAACCAGATGGGCAATAGATTTATAGTTCGTCATCAGAATCTTAATTGCAGATACTTATTGAATTCGAATTCCACCATCTGCTCTGGCAGGATCTGAACCCAGGTCCCCCGAACATTATCTGGATCTCTGGAATAACAGTCCAGCAATAATATCACTAGGTCATAGTGTCCAGGAATGTGTAGGCAAGGTGGATTAGCCATCGGAAATGCAAGTTTACAAGGATAGGGGTGGGGCTGTGGGTAGGTCTGGGTGAAATGCTCTTTGTAGGGTCAGTGTGGACTCGATGGCTGAATAGCCTGCTTCCACGCTTTAGGGATTTTGAGAGGCACTTCCAGTCCACACCTGAATGGCCTCACTCCGATATTCAGGTTCTGCCCACTGTGGTTGACATCCAAGTCCCAGAGGATATAGTTTCCTGTAAATTCACAACGCAACCCTTGATCAAAAAATTTGGCCTGCGGTTTTCAGCATCAAATTAGTGTCGAGATTAGATTGGTGCTGGAAAAGCACAGGAGGTCAGGCAGCGCGGAGGAACAGGAAAATCGCCCTTTGCCCGAAATGTCAATTTTCCTGCTCCTCGGATGCTGCCCGACCTGCTATGCTTTTCCAGCACCGCTCGAATCTAAACTCTGTTTCCAGCATCTGCAGTCCTCACTTTTGCCTAGCACCAAGTTAGTGACTGGTCGTTGTATAATCTCTGAAAAGCTGCAAAGCCGAATCTTCAAACCTCCCCATTGACTGAACCAATGATTTGAATTGGAAGATCAGAGGTTAGTTCATGAGAAAATAATGCACAGATGCTCACCTTTCTCCAAAACATTTTCATAAATCAAAGTTGTGGTGAGAGGATAGGAAGACCTTCTGGTGAATTGGAGTCATAGAGTCATAGAGATGTACAGCATGGAAACAGACCCTTCGGTCAAACCCGTCTATGCCGACCAGATATCCCATCCCAATCTAGTCCCACCTGCCAGCACCTGGCCCATATCTCTCCAAACCCTTCCTATTCATATACCCATCCAAATGCCTCTTAAATGTTGCAATTGTACCAGCCTCCACCACATCCTCTGGCAGCTCATTCCATACACGTACCACCCTCTGCGTGAAAACGTTGCCCCTTAGGTGTCTTTTATATCTTTCCCCTCTCACCCTAAACCTATGCCCTCTAGTTCTGGACTCCCCAATCCCAGGGAAAAGACTTTGTCTATTTATCCTATCCATGCCCCTCATAATTTTATAAACCTCTAAGGTCACCCCTCAGCCTCCAAAGCTCCAGGGAAAACCGCCCCAGCCTGTTCAGCCTCTCCCTATAGCTCAAATCTTCCAACCCTGGCAACATCCTTGTAAATCTTTTCTGAACCCTTTCAAGTTTCACAACATCTTTCCGATAAGAAGGAGACCAGAATTGCACGCAATATTCCAAAAGTGGCCTAACCAATGTCCTGTACAGCCACAACGCGTCCTCCCAACTCCTGTACTCAATACCCTGACCAATAAAGGAAAGCGTACCAAACACCTTCTTCACTATCCTATTTACCTGCGACGATACTTTCAAGGAGCTATGAACCTGCACTCCAAGGTCTCTTTGGTCAGCAACACTCCCTAGACCTTACTGTTAAGTGTACAAATCCTGCTAAGATTTGCTTTCCCAAAATGCAGCACCCCACATTTATCTGAATTAAACTCCATCTGCCACTTAGTAAAAACAATGACTGCAGATGCTGGAAACCAGATTCTGGATCAGTGGTGCTGGAAGAGCACAGCAATTCAGGTGATTTTGCCTGTCCTCGGATGCTGCCTGAATTGCTGTGCTCTTCCAGCACCACTGATCCAGAATCCATCTGCCACTTCTCAGCCCATTGGCCCATCTGGTCCAGATGCTGTTGTAATCTGAGGTAACCCTCTTCGCTGTCCACTAAACCTCCAATTTTGGTGTCATCTGCAAACTTACTAACTGTACCTCTTATGCTCGCATCCAAATCTTTTGTGTAAATGACAAAAAGTAGAGAACCCAGAGATCTTTGTGGCACTCCACTGGTTACAGGCCTCCAGTCTGAAAAACAACCCTCCACCACCACCCTCTGTGTTCTACCTTTGAGCCAGTTCTGTATCCAAATGGCTAGTTCTCCCTGTATTCCATGAGATCTAACCTTGCTAATCAGTCTCCCATGGGGAACCTTGTCGAACACCTTACTGAAGTCCATATAAATCACATCTACTGCTCTGCCCTCATCAATCATCTTTGTTACTTCTTCAAAAAACTCAATCGAGTTTGTGAGACATGATTTCCCATGCACAAGGCCATGTTGACTATCCCTAATCAGTCCTTGCCCTTCCAAATTCATGTACACCCTGTCCCTCAGGATTCCCTCCAACAACTTGCCCACCACCGAGGTCAGGCTCACCAGTCTATAGTTCCCTGGCTTGTCTTTACTGCCCTTCTTAAACAGTGGCACCACATTTGCCAACCTCCAGTCTTCCGGCATCTCACCTGTGACTATCGATGATACAAATATCTCAGCAAGAGGCCCAGCAATCAATTCTCTAGCTTCCCACAGAGTTCTCTGGTACACCTGATGAGGTCCCGGGGATTTATCCACCTTTAGCCTTTTCAAGACATCTAGCACTTCCTCCTCTGTGATCTGGACATTTTGCAAGATGTCACCATCAATTTCCCTACAGTCTATATCTTCCATATCCTTTTCTACAGTAAATACTGATGCAAAATATTCATTTAGTATCTCCCCCACTTTCTATGGCTCCACACAAAGGCCACCTTGCTGATCTTTGAGGGGCCCTATTCTCTCCCTAGTTACCCTTTTGTCCTTAATATATTTGTAAAAACCCTTTGGATTCTCCTTAATTCTATTTGCCAAAGCTATCTCATGTCCCTTTTTTACCTCCTGACTTCCATCTTAAGTATACTCCTACTTCCTTTATACTCTTCTTAGGATTCACTCGATCTATCCTGTCTATACCTGACATATGCTTCCTTCTTTTTCTTAACCAAACCCTCAATTTCTTTAGTCATCCAGCATTCCCTATACGTACCAGCCTTCCCTTTCACCCTGACAGGAATATACTTTCTCTGGATTCTTGTTATCTCATTTCTGAAGGCTTCCCATTTTCCAGCCGTCCCTTTACCTGCGAACATCTGCCTCCAATCAGCTTTCTTGCCTAATACCGTCAAAATTGGTCTTTCTCCAATTTAGAACTTCAACTTTTAGATCTGGTCTATCCTTTTCCATCACGTTTTTAAAACGAATAGAATTGTGGTTGCTGGCCCCAAAGTGCTCCCCCACTGACACCTCAGTCACCTGCCCTGCCTTATTTCCCA
Organism: Chiloscyllium plagiosum; assembly: GCF_037043375.1. Taxonomy (NCBI): domain Eukaryota; kingdom Metazoa; phylum Chordata; class Chondrichthyes; order Orectolobiformes; family Hemiscylliidae; genus Chiloscyllium; species Chiloscyllium plagiosum. Next base: position 46,171,063 of record NW_028270162.1, on the reverse strand, counting down.
AGAGTAGGTCAAGTTTTGCAACTTCTCTAGTAGGTACATCCACATACTGAATCAGAAAATTGTCTTGTGTGCACTTAAGAAATTCCTCTCCATCTAAACCTTTAACACTTTGGCAGTCCCAGTTGATGTTTGGAAAGTTAAAATCCCCTACCATAACTACCCTATTATTCTTACAGATAGCAGAGATCTCCTTACAAGTTTGTTTCTCAATTTCCCTCTGACTATTTAGAAGGTCTATAATACAATTCCAATAAGGTGATCATCCCTTTCTTATTTCTCAGTTCCACCCAAATAACTTCCCTGGATGTATTTCAGGGAATATCCTCCCTCAGCACAGCTGTAATGCTATCCCTCATCAAAAATGCCACTCCCCCTCCTCTCTTGCCTCCCTTTCTATCCTTCCTGTAGCATTTGTATCCTGGAACATTAAGCTGCCAGTCCTGCCCATCCCTGAGCCATGTTTCTATAATTGCTATGATATCCCAGTCCCATGTTCCTAACCATGCCCTGAGTTCATCTGCCTTCCCTGTTAGGCCCCTTGCATTGAAATAAATGCAGTTTAATTTATTAGTCCTACTTTGTCCCTGCCTGCCCTGACTGTTTGACTCACTTCTGTTCTCAACTGTACCAGTCTCAGATTGATCTCTTTCTGTACTATCCCCCTGGGTCCCACCTTACCAGTTTAAATCCTCCCAAGCAGTTCTAGCAAATTTCCCTGCCAGTATATTAGTCCCTTTCCAATTTAGGTGCAATCCGTCCTTCTTGTATAGGTCACGTCTACCCCAAAAGAGATTCCAATGATCCAAAAATGTGAATCCTTCTCCCATACACCAGCTCCTCAGCCATGCATTCATCTGCTCTATCCTCCTATTCCTGCCCTCACTAGCTCGTAGCACTGGGAGTAATCCAGATATTACTACCCTTGAGGACCTCTTTTTTTTTAAATTTCTGCCTAACTCTCTGTAATCTCCCTCAGAATCTCAACCTTTTCCCTTCCAATGTCATTGGTTCCAATGTGGACAATGACCTCTTGCTGGCCGCTCTCCCCCGTGAGAACATTCTGCACCCTCTCTGAGACATCCTTGATCCTGGCACCAGGGAAACAACACACCATTCTGCTTTTTCTCTGCTGGCCACAGAAACATCTGTCTGTACTTCTGACTACAGAATCCCGTAACACAATTGATCTCTTGGAAGCCAACGTACCCCTCATTGCATTAGAGCCAGTCTCAATACCAGAAACTTGGCTGTTCGTGCTACGTTCCCCTGAGAATCCAACACCCCCTACATTTTCCAAAACAACATACCTGTTTTAAATGGGTATATCCACAAAAGACTCCTGCCCTAGGTGCCTACCTCTCTTACCCTTCCTGGAGTTAACCCATCTATGTGACTGTATCTGAGAGTTTTCCCCCCTTCCTATAACTGCCATCCATCACATACTGTTGCTGTTGCAAATTCCTCATCGCTTCTTTCTGTCTCTCCAATCGATTGACTTGATCTGATAAGATTCAAATCCAACAGCATTTATGGCAGATATAATCCGCAGTAACCCTTACACTCTCTTTAAACTCCCACATCTGACAAGAAGTATGTATCACTGCAAAGGCCATATTTACTCCTTCACAATATTCAGACTCAGAAAATAACACCATCTTCTTCCTCCTCAAAACACTGCACCAAGTTAAATTAATAGCTATGGCTTATATTTTAAGTTTAATCAAGAGACTTCTCTCCAACAACATATAATCAAGAAAGAACCCACTGTGCTCACTATTGCAGCCTTTCTCTTGGCCAGACTTAAAACAACAATTAACTTTTCTGATTCTGTGTTGTGAACTTCGCCCAAACCGGTTCCTCCAAGATTGGTTGTGAAATTCACTGCTTGTTAATTTTCCCAGACGTACTCCGATGTCCAGCGACACATGAATTCAAAAACAGCAAAGGCAGTAACTGTGCAGGTTCACTCTCTCTCACACTCTCTCTCTCTCTCACACTCTCTCTCTCTCTCACACTCTCTCTCTCTCTCACACTCTCTCTCTCTCTCACACTCTCTCTCTCACACTCTCTCTCTCTCTCTCTCTCTCTCTCTCTCTCTCTCTCTCTCTCTCACACTCTCTCTCTCACACTCTCTCTCTCACACTCTCTCTCTCACACTCTCTCTCTCACACTCTCTCTCTCACACTCTCTCTCTCACACTCTCTCTCTCACACTCTCTCTCTCACACTCTCTCTCTCACACTCTCTCTCTCACACTCTCTCTCTCACACTCTCTCTCTCTCACACTCTCTCTCACACTCTCTCTCACACTCTCTCTCACACTCTCTCTCACACTCTCTCTCACACTCTCTCTCACACTCTCTCACACATTCTCTCACACATTCTCTCACACACTCTCTCACACACTCTCTCACACACTCTCTCACACACTCTCTCACACACTCTCTCACACACTCTCTCACACACTCTCTCACACACTCTCTCACACACTCTCTCACACACTCTCTCTCACACACTCTCTCTCACACACTCTCTCTCACACACTCTCTCTCACACACTCTCTCTCACACACTCTCTCTCACACACTCTCTCTCACACACTCTCTCTCACACACTCTCTCTCACACACTCTCTCTCACACACTCTCTCTCACACACTCTCTCTCACACACTCTCTCTCACACACTCTCTCTCACACACTCTCTCTCACACACTCTCTCTCTCACACTCTCTCTCACACTCACATCTCACACTCACATCTCACACTCACAACTCACACTCACAACTCACACTCACACTCACACTCTCATACTCTCATACTCTCACAAGCAGTGATTGCTGCTCCTGGAATTCGAGGAAATCACTTCCAGCACCTAAAATACCTCAAAAAAAGGAGCAGCACTTACAGCCAGAAATTTTTCCCATCCTCCATCTTGGATTACCCAGAATCAACAACATCCTATCTCAGCATTGTACAACTGACATACTACACTTTTAAGTTTACACACTCTTATCCTGCACCTCCCCACCATAGGATTGATGTTACACCAACACTACCGAACAATTTGTTTAATAATAATCACTTCACCCAGATCACTGTTTTCCTTTCTATGCTGGGGAAATGCATGTCTGGACTGTGAAACTTGCCATAATTTAAGCCCTTATGTCATTCTAGTGAGCATGTACCTCCAGGTTTTCTAAATGGGGTCTAACCAGAACATTCAATAATTGTAATATAATAATGGTCTAATAAATAATCTCTTGTCAGGGATTGATTAACTCTGTGGGTTGGTTGATTTAAAACAATGAAACACATCACAAGTTATAAAGCAGGCATTACATCAAGCTACTGAGTTGTTGTGCTAGGCAGACTCCTTGCTAGGCGGAGTCACAATATAAGACACACACAGCACATAGAGCCATTAAAAGTCAACTCTTTTTAAATGCATGTTATACTTTAAACATCCTCCTCTTTTTCCAAAGGAATTTTAACTATTTGCAATAAGAAGAGAGCCTAAGAGTCTTTATAAAGTATTTGCTGATCTGCCCAGATCTCTGATGGTGACTTTGTCTGGAAGTGCTGTTGTTTGCCCACATTTATCAGTGATATTGAATATTGATCCTTTTTGAATTGTCAAGTTTATTTTTCAGGGGACGCAGTTGCTCTTATACAATTTACTGATGCACACAGCCAAATATTGTTCCAGATCAGCCACTGACTGATCTTGTTTCTCTAGAGTGGTTCTTACCTTTTTGGCATTTACTGAGTGTTCCTTATGAACTTTCATCTCTTTTCGAAGCCTGTGGTTTTACATTCTGGATTCTTCTAATTCTGTCAAAAGTTTTAGCCTTTGGATGGAACATTATATTTTTTCCTTCATAAACTGCCCAATTAACTATCCTATTTCTCCAACCTGTTTCTGGTTTTGTTTTCTTTGAAACCTGGATCTCTTCCGCTTACTGCTTCAATGGTTATTTGATTTCCTCTTTATCTTACTCTGGTTTTTTTTTTGCTAGAATATCATAGCTAGTATTTATTTCTGAAAATACTGTCACTGTAATTTGTAACTTATGCATGCCCAGCTGTTTTGGGGGGTAAATTATTTTCTGCAGCATTGCTTTGAAGTCAAGCCAATGTTTCTGTAGCTGCATCTGCTGAACTTGATCTGTTGTACATGTTAGTTTGTCCAGATCTAAACTGGCAGTGTTTTCATTGGATTGATGATACAGGACTTGGACCTATTTCCTTTCTTTCAGCTCTTTGTTCATCTTACTGAACTGACAGAAGTATTCCCTTAAGATTCATTAGTGGGCAGTATTCTCTGTTTTGCATTTATCCTTTATGCGTGCCTTTTGCTGCTCCTGGCATGCTCATCTGTACACTTCATTGAACCTGTTTTCATCCCTTGGCTTAATGATGTGATAGAATGGGGGATATACCAGGCTACAGATTGTGTTGGAGTACAAGTCTGTTGCTGCTGATACCCATAGGACCTCATGGATGCCCAGTCTTGAGTTGCTAGATCTATTCAAAAACTTTTACTGTATATAGTATCATCATGTGGAGGATATTATTAATATGAAGCCACGACTTCACCACCAGAAAGATTGAGCAGTGGTCACTACTACCGATATTATAATACATAGATACATCTGCTCCAACTGGACTGGTGAGGATGAAGTCAAGTAGATTTTCCCTACTTGTCAGTTCTCTTGCCACCCATCACAGACCCCAGTCTAGCAGCTATGTCTTTTAGGCCTCAGCCAGTTTGGTCTGTAGTGGTGCTACTAAGCCACCCCCAATGCTTCCTCCAAGTTTTGTTCAACAGAGTATCACTGATTCATCAGCTGATGGAGAACGGTATATAGTAATCAGCCTATGTTTAACCTGATACCATGAGACCACAAGTTTCAGGATTCCCAGAACTACTCCATTATGATTATATCCCACTGTGCTGTCCCCTCTGGTTAGTCTATTCAGTTGGTGGGACAGGGGACACTCCGGGATGGTGAGGGTGGTGTCTGAACGTAGTCGTGCTCTCAGAATAATGCCTTACCATGTCAGATTGTTGCTAATTACGTTTATGGGATAGCTCTTCCCAATTCTGGCACCGTCTGGGCGGCACAGTGGCACAGTGGTTAGTACTGCTGCCTCACAGCGCAACCTCAGGCAACTGTCTGAGTGGAGTTTACACATTCTCCCAGTGTCTGTGTGGGTTTCCTCCCACAGTCCAAAAATGTGCAGGTTAGGTGAATTGGCCATATTAAATTGCCTGTAGCATTAGGTGAAGGAGTAAATGTAGGGGAATGGGTGTGGGTGGATTTCTCTTCGGAGGGTCGGTGTGGACTTGTTGGGCTGAAGGGCCTGTTTCCACACTGTAAGTAATCTAAGAACCCAAGTTGTTAGTGTGGAGGGTGTTGCAGTGTCAACAGGATTATGTTTGCCATTGCTATTTCCAGCACCTTAGTTGTTACTGGCAAGTCCGTCTGGTTTCATTCCTTTTTTATCAGACCTTGTGGCTGTTAGATACGCTCTACCATTTCAGATAGCAGCCACACTGCTCTGGATCTGGAGTCCCATGTAGGTCAGATCAGGTGAGGATGGCAGAGGATAAAGTGGTGAACAGCAAGATCCTCAATGATTAGACAAGACAATGTGATGTTTGTAGACTGCAGAGAATTTATGGTTTCAGACTATTTTGTTTAAAAAGAAGGCAAGATCTGGAGACATTGACTGAGTCCTGAAGTATAACTTCAGGCGAAATGAAATCACAATTTCGGCAGCGATGTGTTTAACTATTTATGGTCTGTGGTAATTCTAAGCTGCATCAAGTAAAGCTTTTTTTTAAAATTCCCATCCATCATTAATTTTCATTTTAATTCTGACAATTGATATTTCTGTACAGAGCATCATGGAAGACAAAGTTAATAGTTTGCAGAGATGCCTCGACAGTATTTATAAGGTAAAATACTGAATTTACTAATTCCATTGACTTCTACATCCCTGGTACTATTTTCCTTCTAATGCCAAGAACCAGTTACTTCATTGGGAGGATACCAGCCAATGACCTCCAGTCTCCACTTAGAACAAATAAGATTATCAAAGGGAATTTTATCTGTCTGCTGTATGCTCAATACTTTTTTTTGTGAATAGATTGATTGCTGACATTTGCGGCAAGACTGGTCCATAATCTGTGATGTAACTGAAATTAGTTTTTTAAAGGGCAGTAGAAGGAAGACTCCAAAGGTTTTTGACTCTCTGGTAATAGCAAGGGCAAGGAACTCTGGAATTCACTCTTCCACCTCTCTTTGAAGACTCTCCTTAAAGCCAATCATCTTCTGAAATTCAGGAAACGCTCGTCAGGTCAGGCAGCATATGTGGAGAGAGTAACAGAATGAATGATTCATGTCTGTGACCTTTCATAATAACTCCTTGCTCTAGTTTTCTTAACCAAGTCTTTGGTCAACTGCCTTAATGTCTCCCATGTCGCCGGGTCAGCCTGTTGTCTGATTATGTACCTGTGGAGTGGTTTGAGATGTTTTATTATGCTAAAGATACTTTACAAATGCTAGTCATTGTTGACATAGTGCTGACCAGTTGCCAAAGCTAAAAGATAACCAATGTGACCACTTGTTCCTAACCACTGCTTTCAACTGCAGCTCATTTCCAGAGTCTAAGGACAAACAAGGCATGTCCATTCCAAGAAACTTGAAAGTCTCAACATACATCTGTCATCCAAAATGAACAAGGGCTTCATCAAGATTAGATATGAAATTAAACTTATTTAAACTTAATTAAAGGCAATATAAACTCAACGTAAAACCACAGGACTTCATTTATCTCCGATGTGATCCTTTCCAGGTTATTAGAACTGCAAATGATACCTTGTGTGCCATCAGCAAGCCATCAGTGTGCAGTGAAGTGTTGCTATCTCCACAAGGAATTGCTTATATCTCAGGTGAGTGATGCTTCACTATTAGCTATGCTGACAGCTGCAGTAATTAGCAGATTTAGACAATATTTGTATTAAAGAGAAGCTCCAGCATCCATTAATTTTCCATTAAATACAGAGACTGTACCTTGGGTTCAATTCACTTCAGAAGTGATACAGCAATGATATTGCCATCTCCATACATGGCACAGCTCATCGGCTTCTGAAACCTCCCATCCCTGTCATTGTTACCTCCAGACTTGATAACTCCAGTGCTCTCTTGGTTAGCCTCCCATCTTTCACCCTCCATAAACTTGAACTTATCCTCAGTTTTGTTCACCACCTACACCAAGTCCCATTCACCCATAATTCAATGACTCTGTGACTTGGTGGCTGCAGGTTTGGGGCAGCATCTTGAATTTAAAATGCTCATCCTTGTTTTTAAATCCCTCAGTGGCTTTGTGTCTTCCTGTCTCTGTTATCTGTTCCAGCCTTTCAATCCCTTGTGATCTCTATATTCTGAACTATGTATACCCATATTATCACCCATTGGTGCCATACCTTCAGTTGCCTGTGGAGTAGGCTTTAAAATGTCTCCTTCACCTCTGCCCTCTTTTAAAGTTTTTGTCTTGAAACTCTACTTCCTTTGCTAAACTTCCAGCCACCCATCCTCATGTCTTTTGGTGTCAAATTTGTTGTTAATGTACAAGGGAAGCGCTGAAGGACATTGACTATGCTCATGGTGCTGTTTAGCTACACGTTATTTCAATTTTGGCATTCCCACTTTAAAAAAAAAGTCCTATTGCTAAAGAAATTCTGCTATCCGGGAAAAAGATTGACCTTTTTTGTTATCTACTGCTGGAGTGATTCAGTATCCTCTCATTGAGGACAATTTTGAGTTTGCCAGTGTGGACAGGGTAGAAAGGACTGTTGTTCTGAATTTTATATTTCTCTATTTTCTAATTTATTCCTATGATCTGCAATGCTGAACTTTTTTTAAACTTTTTTGTTTCTAAGAAATTGTACTGAAGAATCTCTGTCTAGGTACCTTGTACCTAAGATGGTGCTGTAATTGGCAACTTGTAAACTTTTCACTCATTTGAGTACATGTGACAATAAACTTGATTCAATATTAGCCATTAAGGAAGGTATGGTAATTGGGACATTATGGTTAGCACGAACTGGTTCTGGTTCTCTGTGTATGCAGTACTGGGTGGCATCTTACTCAGTGGGATTTTTAAAACACTTTTTTTAATGAATAGCTGTGATGGGAAGATGAGTAGACAAACAGGAGGCTGGAAGGACACAGCAAGCCAGGCAGCATCAGGAGGTGGAGAGGTCCAACATTTCAGGTATAATCCTTCCTTATGCTGCCAGCATTGCCAATGAAGTGCAATGAACGTTACTTAGTCTGATGGGCTTTTAGGAAGATATTCAGGATACCTAATGGGATGGAGAAAGTAACCAAGAGAAAGCTTTTGATAAGGGTGCTGTGGCAATGTACACTTCAACATGTGTGTCAGCCTGGAACTGTGGCGACCAAATTTCTTTCCATCACATGACTGACCAGAACGCTTCCTGTTCTCATGACCTTTTGTTGTAAGCTGGGAAGATTTACAAGTAAAACTGGTCCTTGGATTAAATTAAGGGACTGGATGCTGTAAAGAGATGATGAGATTAACGTTCTGGAGACAAGTGAATAGCTGTCCTAATTTAAACCTGCCCAGTCATCTTTTCTCCACCAGCACCCTACACCCACTATCCCACCTCCCCACCATTGCATAAATATTGTCCCCTCCACGCTTCACTTCAGCTTTGATGAAGAGTTGTCGAGATTTGAAACGTAGTTTGCTCTGTCTCTATGGATGCTCATATCTCCAACATTTGTTGTTTTCAGTGATCTTGTGGCCATTCCACCTTGTACTATGTATATTTGTAATGTCATGTAACTTTCCTTTCTTTATTTTCTCTTTTTTTTTCGTAGCTAGGATTTGTACCTAGGTACTTAGTACCTAAGATGGGTTACTCTTGGGTGGGTTACACTTCGGAGGGTTGGTATGGACCTGTTGGGCAGAAGGGCCTGTTTCCATACTGTAGGGAATCTAATCGAATCTAATCAAAGATGGTGCCATGTGTTGATGACATTGTACACGTTTAACTGTACTCCTTTTATAACTTGACGACACGGGACAATAAACCGAATTGTGATTCTAAATTGGTTTTAAAAAATGACTTTGAGAAAAGGAACATCTGTTTAATGTAAAATTTTTATTTAAATGGTTAAGTTTAGAGAATATTGATTGAGGTAAGAAATATTGATCAGAACATTGGGCTGCGTCTCCTAGTACTATAAGGTGTTTTATGTTGACATTGATGAGGCAGGGTCTACCATAACACCGATTTCCTCTGACTTGTACTGAGGTGGGTCACTGGCTTAAGATTCGGTTTACTTTCTTCAGACTCATGACTAACTCCTATCCTGTTTCTCACTGAGATTTTTTTTCAAGTTCAGTTGCCTCCTTTTTATACAAACAAACCCAGGTTGCCATGGAGACTGCATCAATATCAGTACTTAATGCAAATGGAGTTGGTAGGAATAACAATGTGCAGTGGACAATGGAGAATGAATCAATAGGGTCTTATTAGTATGATGAGAAGCTTGGTGCTGGGTGGAAGTGAATAACCAATTTTGCAAGGTCACATTTGTTGCTCTGTTTCCATTTTCAGAATGTTTAATTTTTCCTATATATTCTTAAACTTTTTTTCAACAACTTTTATATTTAGATTATCATCTCACTGTGATAACCACTTCTATCAGATAAAGTAGAATCGCCCTCAGGCAATTCTAGAGCACCTCCTGGTGGCTGGCTGAGTACTGTTGCGGGAGACTCCATCTGGAAATAGGAACAGGAGTAGATCATTCAGCCAGTCAATCCTCCTGCACCCATTTAATAGGATCATGGCTGATTGAACACTTCATTGCCTTTTACTGACACTATCCCTATAATCCTTTGTCATTGATAATCGAACATTATGAACCTCTATTTTAAAGATACTCAATGATTGAACTTCCACAGCCCTCTGAGTAAATAAAAATTCTCGTTGTCTCAATCCTAAATGGCACCCCCCTTGTTTTAAAGTTGTACTCTCTAATTCTAGATTCTCCAAAGAAGAAAGCGTCTTACTTGCATTTACCCTGTCTATCTTTCTAGGTATATTGTAATTTTTGAGGAAATCACCTCTTATTCTTTGAAACGATAGAGAATAGAGGCCCATTTTGCTTGATCTGTCCACATTGGACAGTCCCACTGTCCCAGAAAAAAATCTGGTGAATTTTTAATGCACTCCGTCTATGGCAATAACTGAGATAAGACCAAAACTGCACACAGTACTCCAGGTATGGTGTAACCACACTCTTAAACAATTGAAGCAAGACCTCACTACTCTTGGAGTCAAATCTGCTTGTGAGGATGTGTACTGAATGTCCTACTGTACTCCCTGTATACTCATGACTATGTGGCCAAATTGCGAATGAGGTCATCTACAAGTTTGTTGGTCAGATATTGACCAATGACGAGTCAGAATACAGAATGGTATTATGGTACAATGATAACAGTCTATCCCTCAGGTCAGCAAAACTAAAGAACTGATCATTGACTTCAGGAAGCAAGGAGGGGGACAAACCCCTATCTAGAGTTGAGGTGGAGAGAGTCAAGAGGATCAAGTTCCTAAGAGTGACAGTAACCAACAATCTGTCCTGAACCACCCATGTAGATGTGACAGTCAAGAAGGCACAACAATGCCTTTTCTTTCTGGTATTTCCATAAAGATTGTCACCAACGTTTACAAATGTACCATAGAAAGCAATGTATTTGGATGCGTAAAGAACTGGTACTGCAACTGTTCTGTCCAGAACAGTGAGAAACTACAGAAAATTGTTTGCACAGCCCTGACCATCACGATAGCCATCCTTCCATCCACTGACTCCATCTATACCTCTCATTGCTGTGGAAAGGTAGCCAATATCATCAAAGACTCCTCCCACCCCAATAATAACTTCTTCTGTCAGACAGAATGTACAGAAGTTTAAACACACGTACCAACAGGTTCAAGAACAGATTCTTTGCCACTGTTATTAGACTGCTGAATGGACACCTCTAATGTTGATGTTGCCTTTGTGCACCTCCTGTGAAGACATGTATCTTGTATGCCTTGCTCTCTCTAAACACCCTGTGATCTGTGTGTCCTTGTATGTTATGATCTGTAGTGCCTGTATTGCTTGCAAAAACAAAACTTTTTGCTGTACTTAGGTACGTGTGACAAAAATAAATTAAAGGCTAACAGTCCATTAACCTTCACTTGTCAGTTGGTTTTCAGTGACTTATTGACAAGAAAATCCAAGTTCCTTTGCAAATCTACACTTTCTAACCTTTTTAAAATTTAAGAAATACTCTGCACATCTGTTTTTCCTATCTAAGTAAATAATTGTGCATGCTTCCACATTACAGTCCATATGCTATGTTCATGCCCAATTATGAACCCTTTCTAAATGTCTTTTACATCGTCCTCACATTCTTGCTTTGCTTTGTGTACAGAGAGTCAGTATGGGCTTGAAGGGCCAAATGGCCTTTGTCCACACCATAGGGATTCTGTGAAGAAACAGTAATACTTGATAATGAACATAACTGATCATAGCGCACCTCTATTGGGAAGAAGACAAAATGAGCCAGTTCATTGTGTCTCATTAGCCAATTGATTGTCCAAGCTTTTTCTAGTCATTATTATAAAAAATGTTGAGCTATTTGGTCAGCTGGTTACATGAGTGAGTGCTAGATGCATATGACTCAGGTTTGGATCCTTGTGTGTATGGTGTTCCCACTTTTGGAGAGTAATTAGCCCGGTGGTCCTTAAGTACAGAGGAGAAACTTGGCCAGACATTATGCTACTGTTTGTTAACCAGGAGCAGATGTCTAGAAGTTGGCAGCGAATGAGGTTAGGCTTCACTCTGATGTTCCCACAATCCCATGGTTTGCTAACACATGCTTTCCAGGTCTGTGTATGAAGACTTGAATGAAGCCAAGGTGTCACTGAAAATATTGCACATCAGGGGAAAGAGAGTTATCTTGAAAAGCTGGAGAGAATTGTGTACTGCTGACAGCTTAACGTCCAACATCTCAAATAATATCGCTGAAATATTCTCAACCTGTTCAAAATATATTTTAAAGTAAGATACAAGACTTTTATTTTGGGGATTTTACTCCTTTTGTCTCATTTAGTGCAGCTGCTCTGGTTACTCCCGGAAGTGTTAATTAGAATGAATCCAGTAACCAGCTGACTGTAACAAACCCAGAGATTTGGCAGAAATGCCTCAAGGCTTTAATGCTATGGATGCTCTTCAACAGATCTTCCTTGATTTAGAAGGGTGACAGAAAACAACAATTTGCTAGAAGTTGGCTCAACTGTTGAACACTTTTTGTTAAGCAGTCGTCAGAGAAGTGAACAGTAGCAATAGCAAATGTGCCAGATTTACAGCTATTCTATAGTTTAACTGTCCTCCTTGTAAGGAACAAAAGGCACTTAAGTCTGGCACAGTGCGTCTGCATATTGGGTAATGCTAACTCTTCTGATTCATAGATCGAGCCAAATAGATTCTGTCCATGACCTGTGTGGGACATCCTTTCTCTCCAGCACTCCATGTTTATACAATACTGTATCCTGTTCCTTTCCTATCTTCTCAGGACAACTCATGATCAGTTACATTTAATATGCAATCCAACTTTTCTTTGAGCTTGGTGTCTATTATTGTCACAACATTATATTTCTATCTACCCAATTTAATTCATCACCCTCCATGCATTCACATTTGTGCAGTTGAAACCCCAGTTTAGACTTATCTTTTCCTTTTCATTGAACACACCAAATACCTTCCTAAAAATACCCACTCTAGTGGGTTATCTGACTCTTTCCCCATGTTTTTGCACTTCAGTGTCCCTCTCTTATAATACCTTCAGGTTCCCACATCCTTGTCATGTTAAACTCTCCTCAGTGGAAATACTAAATTGCCTTCCAAATAAATTGGTCCTGGCTGATTTTTGGACACTGATAATTATGCGATAAGATTTAGGTTGATTACAGAAAAGGGTAAAGGATCCCTTCAGCCAAATTAGAATCAAAGATTAGGAGGAAAAACCACAGTTCAACAATCTTCAAAGAAGAGAGAGGTCAAGTAGAGTCAAAATGTATTCCCACATAGGGAAAATGTAGGGAAAATACATCTAGAGCTTTCCAGATGGTGAAAGAGCTAGAGATTAAGAAGAAGCCAGCATTCGTGGTCTTAATACAGATGTAAAGTGGAGAATGTAATTAAGAGCCAGGCTGAATGCAGAAAGTCAGAAAGGAATGTTAAAAAGGGACTAAATAGAAGCAAGAGAAATAAGATGAGGTATCAACCATCATTTTGGTCCCAGATCTCCCCACTCCCAGGTCTAGAAATAATAAAACAGTGGCAAGAAGTGGAGTAGAGCTGATTTGGAAACATTGCCAGGGGTATTATTGCTTTGCAGATAATTATCGAGATAGAGAATTGTGTTCGGTTTTTGGTGAAAGAGGAGTTGCTTAAGGAAAGCTAGTTTGGATTTGTTAAAGGTAAATTATGTTTAACTAAATTGTTTGAGCTTTTTGATGAGGTAACAGTGAGCTTTAATAAGGGTAGGCCCAGGAACAGAAATCACAAGCCACAGCGCTACCTCTGTCCTGGATCCTCAGAGACCTGGCACCGTGACCCTGCTCCTGACCTATGAACAGTGGCTTCACCTACCAGTGCTAAGCAACCACTCCTCCTTTTGAAGACTTCTGAGAAAGTACCAGATAATAATGGGATAGTAGCAACATGGACATAAAAATTGCTGAGTGACAGGAATTGTGGAATTCCCTATAGGGATCAATATTAGGACTCCCTGCTCTTTCTGGTGTATAATAATGACTTTGAACTTGGTTTAAACTTGCAGATGATATAAAACTTGGATATTGTGAACCATGAGGAGGAGTGCCTAAACTTCCAAAGGGCGTAGACAGTGGTGGAATGTGCAGACAAGTGGCAAGTGATATTTAATACCGAGAAATATGAAGGGATTCATTTCGTTAGGAAGAAAATGAAGAGACTGTGTAAAGGGTACAGTCCTAATTGGTGTGCAGGAACAGAGGGATCTAGGAATATAGAAACATAGATCTCCAAAGTCAGGAAGACCTTGGGGTGGAAATTGTCGCTGGGCGCCTTCCAAGGTCAAGGTTAGCATTGTGAGGATGACAGGAACATTATATTCCCTCCTTTCGTGATAGAACAAAAGTCCCTAGGTTTTAGGATTTGGACTGTATACTAAACCCCAGAGAAGGAGAATATTTGTCAGGGTCTCACCTTATTGGCAAAATGGAAATCATTAATTTAGAATGCAAACTAAAGAGATTTATTGAACAACAAAGATTGCAATGGCTCAGCTGGTGGAATCTGATGTTACACAAGTTTAATGTGGATAGATGTCTTCCTCCATGCATCTCCGAACTCCTGGGGTCTCCACCCTATTGTTTCTTGAACTTTAACCCACAGCATTCTTTGAGATTTGAACTTAACTCTTTCATGCATACAAGCTTCTTTGCAGCTCAAAGTATTCAACTCGAATTTCCCAATCTGTGTTACCTGTAGCTGCACATTTCACAGCTTGTTTCTGAGTGCTTCTATCTCTTTCTTTAGCTGTATACTTTCCAACAGTTAAGTAACTTCCTAACCAAAATGTTGTTCACTTTTTCTGGACATAATGCCTTTAGCCTGAATTCCTGATTCTAATATTGGCCTAGATCTCTTTGGCACCTTCCAAGCCATAACAATTACTTGTCAACTTGCAATGTCCCATGTAAGTCCTAACTTTCTAGCAAGTACTGGACTACTAATCCTAGCTTTCTCCTGCCAAAGAGTCCCCTGCTGCATGTTTTCTTTTGACAAAATGCTGTCTCCCAATGGGAGCAAAGACCCCTGGCGTGTGTACTATTTTTACACCCTTAATGAAAACAATGTTTGCAGCATTCAGCCCAAATCTGTCCACCTGTTATTATCATCCCCAAAATTTCTTTGCAAATGTTTCTAATTCTTGAAGAATACTCACAGCTTCCCAACCTTAACTTGTAGTTTTTTGCTTTACAATTCTTGCTCAGATTTCTAGCCAAAAAGGTACTCCAGCTTAGGCCTCTGCTTCCTGCCATCCGGAGCCCAAATATAAAACACGTCCCAAACCCGAACCCAGTTCTTTAATGTGCTTTCCTTGTTGATCCTTATCGCTGTGTTTGATTCTTAAATGCCAAATGCTTGACAAAATCCAAGTGATACGTTCAAATGAAAACTTTCCATCCCCAAAACCATGTATTGTACCCTTTGATAACTTGAGCCTTATTAATTACACAAAGGTGCCAATGAGGTGAAGTCTAACATGGGTAAAATCTTGCAGTTGTTTGTGAAGATGCAAAAGTATGCAAATCGTGCTTTCCAGCCCTACAGGAAAATCCAGATCCAAATGTTGATCATTTGAATGGAACAGCTTGCCTTTCTGTAGATACCCAGGGCAGATATTAACATTTGAGGAAAATTATACTGAAACTTAGATGTCTTGAGACAAGTATTCGAGATGACAACTTGACAGATCATAGAAAAGAATAGCTGATGTTTTTCATAGACGTACCCACAGGATGTCAAGTGATGCTTGTCCACCCAGAGCATGATCATACTATTAGCTTTTATTTTAAATTCCCAGGCATTACTGAGGTGTACAGAGTGGCGAAGAGAGTGGAAGGTGGAATGAAGTCTCTAAGTATTAGCACTGAAACACTGCAAAAGAGTCTGAGGGACATTGAGATAATCTGGAACAATGTGCAGGCCTTCATGTCATTTAATCCTTCTGTGCTACGAATGATGGTAAGTCTATTTAAGACTAGAAATGACTGCATGTCACATTACTGAAAGTTGTTTCAAGTGTTCATATGACACTGCTTTGCTTTTTATTTACTCCATTTAAATTTTCAAGGACATTGATAAGCAGATGATCTCATTCAAAAAGCATTTCTTACATTTTTGGTGATCTAGAGCCTGATATTTAACTGTGAGTCCTCCACGTTTTAGAATAAGCAGGCTTCTAAAATGCAGATGTCCCAATTCCAACAAGAGGAGTAAATTAAGTTGGAAATTTAAAACGTACGTTGTAAAACAAAATTTCTAAAATAGAAAAGTTACATACTTTTGTTTGTTGGTTGTGCATCATTCCACAGATGAATATCATGTTGCAAATGAAAGCAGTTTACTGATGTGTAAGTGAAACAAGAAACATTTCATTTTCCAATGTCGTTGTTTACCACCCAGCATCATAAGTTGTTGTTTCTATTACTGCCTGGGTCAGGCCCACAGTGGTTGAATTATTGATGACTCGACTTTTATCATATGGTCTTGGAAGACTTGGGGCAGGACTGTGTCCATCCTTTGAACCAGGAACTTCACATTCAAGTCCCATAGTAGGTCACTTTTAAAGAAAATTATTACTTGTTCAATGTGGGCATCACTGGCTAAGCCAGAAATGTATTGCCCATCCTTGGTTCCCTTGAGCTGAATGACTGACTTGTTAGGTCATTTCAGAGGATCTATACAGTCAACCATATTTCTGATCTAGAGTCATACATAGACTGGACCATGTAAGAATTGCACATTTCTCACTAAATGGGTTATTTTTATGATAATTGACAGTTAGGTTTACTTTTAATTCCAGATTTTTAGAATACAATCCTTACAGTGTGGAAACAGGCTATTTGGCCCAACAAGTCTACACCAATCCTCCAGAGAGTAGCCCACCCAGACCCATTACCCAACATTTACCCCTGACTAATGCACTTAACCTAAGCATCCCTGAACACTATGGGCAATTCAACATGGCCAATTCCCCTAAGCTGCACATCTTTGTGATTGTGGGCGGAAGCCCACACAGACACTAGGAGAACGTGCAAACTCTACACAGACAGCCACCCCCTGCGGGAATCGAACCCAGGTGCTGCGAGGCAACAGTGCTAACCACTGAGCCACCATGCTGCCTTGAATTCAAATGGTGGTGGGATTTAACCCTGTGCCCCACTCCCTCCTGAATGTTAGCTTGAGGCTCTGGATTGCCAGTAAAATAAAACAAAGAACTGCAGGATGCTGGAAATCTGAAATTGCTGAAGAAACTCAGCAGATGTTGGAGTGAAAGCAACTTAACATTTTGGTTCCCTTCATTGGAACATTCCGAAGAAGGGTCACTGCATTATAAAAGTTAATTCTGCTTTCTGTTCACAGATGCTGCCAGACCTGCTGAGTTTCTCCAGCAGTTTCTGTTTTCGCTGTGGATTACCAGTCCAGTGAAATTAGCAATATGCTATCGCCTCCCCCAATGGCCAAGGAAGATACATCATGACATTGGAATACAGGATCTTGTGTAGACCATTCAGTCGATTTCAGTGTGCTTAGATCATAGTTGATTGTCTACCTCACCTGCCTCCTTGACATACCTGTGGTAGAAGTTGTACTACTCTAAGTCAGACCTGCCTTGATGCAGAGAACTCGCATTCTCAAATTAGTCTTGCACTTGGGTATGTCTTAAGCCGGACATCCAATTTTGCAGGAGGCAGGATAATGTAGTCTTTATAGCTCAGTAGTGCAACAGCTCCAAACAAAGTAATATAAATAGGAAAATGAAGAAACAAAGGAAGCAATTTGAATAGACTCTGGTAGTGACGTTGGACTAGCTAAACCTACATTTTGTCCATTTTATTTTTTTTGCCTGGATATCTTTGTAAGAGCAGGAGCACATTTGGTTTGATGAGTTGTCTTCAGCACCATCATACTGAACTCTGATCGCTAACTCTATTTCACTCTACACAGATGCTGCCAGACCTGCTGAGCTTCTCCAGTACCTTCTGTGTTTGTTGTGGAGTTATCAGATGTTGAAGTAAGAGTGGGAGCTCCCACTTATCTCACCACCCCTTCGGCTCACACCCTCATTCCTGATGAAGGCCTTTTTCCCGAAACGTCGATTCTCCTGCTTCTCGGATGCTGCCTGACCTGCTGTACTTTTCTAGCACCACACTCTCAACTCTGGTCTCCAGCATCTGCAGTCCTCACTTTCTCCATATAGAGAGCGCCTACTGCTCTGCCTTCAATCTTGTTTGTCATCTCTTCAAAAAACTCAATCAAGTTAGTGAGACGATTTCCCCCACACAAAGCCACGTTGACTATCCCTAATCAGTTCTCGCCTTTCCAAATGCACAGGTTAAATTGACTGTAAATATGACTGTAAATGGAAACTGAATTGTCCTTGTTCTGTTTGCTACAGGTTGCCTTAAATGCAGACAAAATGTAAATAATATGAATTAACTTTAATGCTTCTATAATCTCAAAACAGACTTGATACAAAGTCCTATTAAAACTATTCTCTGAACTTCCTGAAACTGGTGACGCAATATTTTTGGTTACTTCAGATCACAAGTTCCTAATATGTAGATTGCATATCAGCCTTGCTTGCCTCTTTAATCGCTAGGCCTTTAGCACCCGAGATTGGATCACCAGTGCTCGATTTATCCCATCAACTCTCCTATAGTTTTCAACCTTGGGCAGTGCCTGAATTATGGGATAGCTTTTGTTTCCACTTGAGCAGTCTTGTCAGATTGAATGTGCATGTCAGGATTCCAAAAAAGAAAAAAATATATTCTGTGCGTCACAGGATGAGTAAACAGCTTGGTATCTTTTTGTAGAACACAGGACTTTTTGTCTCCTAAGTAGCAAACTGTGCATGGTCAGGGGTGAAGTAACAGCACTGCAAGGCAAACTACAGAGTCAAATTGTTCCTTGAGATTTACGTCATGAGGCAATCAGTAAATTGAAAAACCAGCTCTCATTAAATCCCTGCTGATCCAGCAATTTCAATGCATTCATCAGATGAGGACATCATCTTGTCCATCATTATTTCTCCTTGAGAGTTGAGGGTCTGGAAGGCACATGTAGGTCAGATCAGGTGAAGGCTTCCTTAAAGAACATTTTTGACCCAGATAGTCTGTCCTGTCTGCAGTCTGATGCCCAACATATTTGGTTGCACCTTTGGGTTAACAAGTACTTTGAGGAGCAAATCTGCGCAAGACTTGCTTCTGTTTGTCCCCATCAAACATTTGCAGAACAACCTCTGAAAAACCTGACAAAGAGAAGCAAGAGTCTGACTCATGGTGTTGTGCAGCAAATGGTGATTTAGTCAATGAAAATCACTTCTGCTGTTAATACATATTCAGATTTTTGTATGCAAATATTTGTCCACTTACAAGTGGGAGTACTTTTTGAGAACAGATATAGATTGGGGTTAATCATGATTCTTCCTGACACTAAAGCATACATTGCTGTGGCATATGGGCCCTTTACAAGATTAGGTCAGCAGTTTTGTTTATAAATTCAAAGTGAGCAGGTCAAAGGATGCCCCCCCCCTCCTTCATCAGCAATTTGAAGCGTGACTGTCTGCATCTGTCATATTTCAAGCAGTTGGTGGAGCCTGCCATCTAGTGGCACTTAGCAGAACTCCATTGAAACAGTTTTTATTGAAGAGGGACTTGTTTGTGGAAAG
This sequence comes from Chiloscyllium plagiosum, assembly GCF_037043375.1. Lineage (NCBI taxonomy): Eukaryota > Metazoa > Chordata > Chondrichthyes > Orectolobiformes > Hemiscylliidae > Chiloscyllium > Chiloscyllium plagiosum. The sequence continues at coordinate 46,151,466 of NW_028270162.1, read as the reverse complement.
TGTATTAGTTTAGTTTTGCTTTGTGTTGTAGCACACTAACTTACAACCCCTCTCTATCACAAATAACCAGCCAAGATGCATCCTTGTTTAGTTGAAATGCATGCATGCAATGTTTCTCTAGCTTACAGGAATTTGAACATTTATTTTGATATTCTGCAGCCTGCTGAATCTACACTAGACTGTTCAGCTCTAACTGCTTCAGAAAATGCACAAAATGAAATCTGTGGAATATGTCTGCTCAGAACACTGAATAAGCCTAATGTAAGTCTATTATTTTTAACATACATTTTAGCAACATTAGGAATATAAATACGAATAGGTCATTTAGCACCTCATGCCTGCTCTATCATTCACCATGATCATGGCTAATCTCCTCCTGCCTGCTCTCCATATGCCTCAATTTCCTGAGAGATCAAATTCCATCACTCAGTCTTGACTTTATTCTTTGAGGTGGGTGCACAGATACAATCCAGAGTGAAGAAAGTTCACCACTACTTCGTCCTACGTGACTAGACCTGATTCTGAGACTGTGTCGTCGTGTTCTAGATTCCTCAGCTTAGATAGGCAACCTCAGTGTCCACCTCAGGAAGCCCCTTCAGAAACTCCTGTATTTCAAACAAGGTCACTTCTCATTCTTCTCAATGCCAAAGCATGTAGGCCCAGTTTACTCCAGCTGCTCATCCAGAGACCAATCTAAGAAACTCCCATCACTATGCAATCCTTCTTTCAATTTACAATTTTGATCATTACATCGGGGTGGTCTCAAAGTTACATACAATTAAAATAAGACTTCCTTATTCCTGTACTGCACTCCAATCCTCTCCCAGTAAAGGCCAATGTGTTCTTTGTTCTCCTAAAGTTGGACTTTCAGGAATAGCCCTGAACAACCAAGAATCACAAGTCTAATGCCTTTTTAAAAATGTTCATTTTTTATGCTGTTACGAAAGTGAATAATTTCTCACTTTGCTACATTATGCCCCATTTATTTCCCATTACCTGCTTGCTTAAACTATTTCATTTTGCAGCTTCTCTGACCTCATGATTTATGTTCTCATCTGTCTCTGTACTATCAGCAGGTCTAAATGCATTACTGTTTCTCATAATCTGAGTCATTATTACAGATAGTAACTGGCAGAGGCAACAGTGCTAATTGTTATGGCACTCTGTATTTGTAGTCTCATCTGCCATCTTGAAAATGCCCAGTCTGCTTCTTCTCCAATCACAAATTATCTATCCATGCCGATATATTAACTTCAATTTCACGAGCACCTTGCATGCATGTTAATCTTCAGTGTGGCACCTTTTGTTGAATGTCTTTTTAAATTCAAGTATACTACATCTACTTGTCCTCCTCAATTCACCCATGTCTTTGAATCCCAAAAAAGTAATAATTTGTGAAACGTGATTTCCCCTTATAAAACTCTGTTGATTTTGTCTAATAACATTGATGTTAAGTGTATTGTTAAGACCTCTTTAATAATAGACTCCAGCATCTTTCTGTTGACTGATGTCATGCTATTTGACCAATAGTTCCACATTTTCTCATCATAATTTCTTGAATTGGGGTGTTACATTTTCTAACTTGAAATCCTCTGGAACCTAAGTAATTTATAAATTCAGAACCACTATCTCTACAGCAACATCTTCAGAACCTTAGGATGTAGGTCATTTAAGTCCTGGGTAGTGGTTGGCATTTAGAACTTTGATACTCCAATCCTTTGTCTCTGCTGATATTAATGACTTTTGTTCTTTCATTCTTATTAGTGTTCTCTTTGTGAAGATAGACAAAATACTTGTTCAAAATCTGCCATTTCTTCATTCCCATGCTAATTTCTCTTGTCTCTGCTTCAAAGGGACCAATGTTTACTTTAGCCGATTTTAAAAAATATATTTGTAAAGGATCCCGCAGTCCTCACTAGCTCATTTTCATATTATACTTTTCACCTTTTTTAGAAACTCCCTTTGATAGCCATTTGTTGGTTTCTAAAACATTGCCAATCCTTAGGCCTATCTCGCTGTACATTTCAGGGAATTGTTTTGCTATTCCAGCCCCACCACTCCTGGGGTTGACTCAAAAATTAATGATCTAAACAAATTACTCAAAAAACCCAATTTGATGGTCTCTTAAAAACCAACCAGGTTTCTGTACTTAACATGCACTATTGTTTATTGCAACAAATCAGTTTTAACTAGGAGCAAACAAAAATATGAATTATCAACATGTATCCCACCTAGCTGAAACTCTTAAACCCTTTTGCACACATGCAGACAGACAGACACACCCAACAAACATGGATGATATGTGTAGAAGAATAACATATTGGGGGAAACACAGTTCAATAATACCAAGTCTGCAGGCTTTGATGAGATGTCCCTTCTGTGACTTCAGAGCCCTCCTGATTTCAGTTCTTCGATGAAGACATAGGGGTAACTGGGACATGAATTGTTCAGTCTTTTAGTCACTGATTAATCATAGAACCCTTCACAGCGTGGAAGCAGACCATTTGGCCCATATCAAATCTCCTCAGCACATCCCACTCAGACACACCTCCTCTCTGTCAGCTTGCATTTCCCATGGCCAATCCACCTAACCCGCACATCTTTTGACTGTTATAGAAACCAGAGCACCTGGAGGAAATCCATGCAAATGCAGAGAAAGTGTGCAAACTCCACACAGACAGTCATCTGAGGGTGGAATTGAACCTGGTTCCCTAGCGCTGCGAGGCAGCATTGCTAGCCACTGTGCTGCCCGGCAGTACCATATAGCAAATGGTGGAAGAGAAGAGCAAACTACCTTCTAGTTTTGGTTACTTCACTGTAGAGATAGGGGAAAAAGTGATGCTGTCTCATGCAGCCTGGAGATCTTCTCTCCCTGTATTGTCCACACACTAACTATCCACCTGCCCAAGAGCTAATCAGAGTTATTGTCATACCGATGACTCCTGGCCACTACAATTAGTCCATGTTAATAAAAACAAATCATCTGTATGTGCTGAATGCTCCTACTGTGTAGTTGGGTCTCAAACATCCTCAACTCCTAATCCACACACTCATATTTTTACAGGATTTCAGTGATACGGAACATTCAGTTCTGCATAATGGTTGCCATTATCATGCAAGTTGTGCAAACTTTTGGCTAAACTGCGTGGATTCAAACTTACCTGGTCTGATTGCACCGAAGCAAAATTCTGAAGACTTGAACTTGGAAGAGCTCTCAGTTCTTGGCCAAAACTGCTTGGACACAAATCCTAAAGACTTTACTCTTCCTATAATTCAATGACTGTGAAATGTATTTATTCTCAGAATCAGTGAATTCTTTTTAGAGTGGATGGTTTTTAGATTAGGTTTCCTACAGTATGGAAACAGGCCCTTCGGCTCAACAAGTCCATACCGACCCTCCGAAGAGTAGCCCACCCAGACTCATTCCCCTATCCTACATTTACCCCTGACTAATGCACCTAGCACTATGGGCAATTTAGCATGGCCAATTCACCTAGCCTGCACATCTTTGGATTGTGGGAGGAAACCGGAGCACCTGGAGGAAATCCACGCAGACACAGGGAGAATGTACAAACTCCACGTAGACAGTCGCCCAAGGTGGGAATCGAGGTGAGCGGCACGGTGGCACAGTGGTTAGCACTGCTGCCTCACAGCGCCTGAGACCTGGGTTCAATTCTCACCTCAGGCGACTGACTGTGTGGAGTTTGCACGTTCTCCCCGTGTCTGCGTGGGTTTCCTCCGGGTGCTCCGGTTTCCTCCCACAGTCCAAAAGATGTGCAGGTTAGGTGAATTGGCCATGCTAAATTGCCCGTAGTGTTAGGTAAGGGGTAAATGTAGGGGTATGGGTGGGTTGCGCTTCGGTGGGTCGGTATGGACTTGTTGGGCCGAAGGGCCTGTTTCCAAGCTGTAATGTAATGTGAGACAGCAGTGCTAACCACTGAGCCACCAGGCCGCCCCTTTGTCAAAGTCACCTTGCGTTATGTGTCAAAAGTAATGTAACATGGTTTATAGATACCAAGTATTTGTCAAGTGATCCTTTAAGAGGTTTTTCTGTCAGCAAAACGTTAAACTTTCTATGAAAAAACAAAAACAATCGTAGAATTCCTGTTCATTGAGTCTACACAGACCTTCCAAAGAGTATCCCACCCCATCTCTGTAACCCTGCATTTCACATGGCCAATCCACCTAATCTGCACATCTACAGACTGCAGGAGGAAGCCCACGTAGACACAGGGAGAATGTGCAAACTCCACACAGATAGTTGCGTGAAGGTGGAATCAAACCCAGATCCCTGGTGTTATGAGGCAGCAGTGCTGACCACTGAGCCAGGATCTAATCTCTTGATGGCACAGCCATAACTCAGGGAAGACGCACCAAATAGCCATGAAAACCATGTTGAAAAAATTGTCCCCAGTTGGCTTCCTTTTAAACAAAGTATGTGTGAGTGACTGTAGTTTAGAAATTGAATTAGTGTGTTAGTCCAGTTTGATAGTGGGTAACTCCACTCTCCTATTAATGGGATTCTCTTTCTGTTCCAATTCATGCATCAACATTGCGTATGTAATCCTTTGAAAGTGAATCACTGGCTTTTTTTCCACTTCTGAATGGGACACAGGAACTCGGTCACTTGCCTTGTACCGAGTGTGGCCCGGTGACTGAAGACATTCATCAGGAAATATACAAAACTGAGATAATAGAATCAAATCTGAGTTCTGCTTAAAATAATTAGGCTTTTTTTTTGTCATTTGACTCTCCAAGTAGTTTTTAATCATGCAATTTACGCAATTTGAACACACAATTGACAAGCATTTCTCGAGGTTTGAGCAGAAATAGTGTGGCTGATTAACAAAGAATCGGAAAATTTATTACCTTTTATTTAGCAGAAGAATAGAAGTAGACCTTTCAGCCTTTTCTGCCATTCACTGATATCCCTTGAAGACCTTACTTAAATTGTTTAGTGTCTTAGTCTTGAAACTTTGAAGAGAAAGTGTGGCAGATAAACAATACATCAAACAGGCTGCTGCTTTTTTTAAAAAAAAACTACATAATGCCAAATGTCCACATTACCATGAAATTTGAGACTAATTCAAAAGCATCTACAATAATGCTATTTAAGCAGGTAAGTAGATTAAACTGCTGGAAAGAATGTGCTGCTGCCCGATACAGGAGTGGAGTACATCTTTCATAAGTAAACAGGGACACAGCACAAACCCTAATTTTATGATGAAAATGTTGGCAGATGGCTTGAGAACACAAGTGTTTTAGATAGTATTCCATAGCCAAGAGAAAATAAAGTCCTTAATGTCCTTCACAACCAGTGAATTAGTTTCAAACAGTAGTCACTGTCACAGTCATTTTCACAGCAGAGAGATTTGTGCATGCTCATTCAGATTTTAAAAACAGTTAATTTTACACATGGCCTTAGGAGGATTCCCTTCTCTTCATATAGTGCCATGGGATTTTTTTTTATGCCTAGCTAAGTAAACATAAAGGATCTCAATTCAATCTCGCAGCTAAAAGCACTGAGGGTGGGTATGGGGACTTAGAGAATCACATTTGCCAATCAACATGGGTATACCAGATAGTTGGCTTCATTGCTCAGTATACTTAATCAAAATTCATCCAGTTACTAGCAACCATTAGCAACTTTGTAACTAGGAGCAAGTTTAGGCCAGTAGACCTTTGAGATTGCTCTGCCATTCAAAATAATCATGGCTGATCCTCTATCTCAGTGCCACATTCTCACTTTCTCTCTATTTGCCTTCAATATCTAAAATTATCAATCCCTTTATTGATTATATTCTGTGAATTGGTGAAATAACTGCACAGAAGCTGCTATCCCATCAACAAGTCTCCCTTTATTTACATGTCCATGGTAAATGGGTTCTGACCAACCAGCCAGCCCAGACCTAGTCCCTAGAATAAGGAGAGTCTCTGGAGCTCCTATAATCTATCTGCCAGTATTCTCTGATTGGTGTTGTTAATCTGGGCCAATCGGGGATCTCATAGTCAATGAGATCCATCTGGCCAACTTCATTCCAATTACTTCACCCGACATCCACAGCCTTCTGTGGTGGAGAATGCCACAGGTTGACTGGCTTCTGAGTAAAGAAATGTTTCCTCATCTCAATCTTAAATGGTCTACCTAGTATCCTGAGACTGTTAACCCTAGTTCTAGACTCTAACCAGGGGAAAAATCCTCCCTGCATCTAATCCGTTCAGCCCTGTTAGAATTGCACGTATTTAAATCAGATCCTTTCTCAACTCTACATTTTCTTTTATGTTGCAATCAGACAGCAGAAATCTGGACCAACTGGCTCAAAAAGGGTAAAGAAAAAGTAGGAAAATAGAGTAACAATGGCTTGGATCATTTTAGTACATAGGAATACAAGATAGTGTACAAGCAGACTGAAAACTTTTAAGTATACTGTGTATGCATATGTAAGGATCTGTAGTTCTTAAAAATGGTAGTAAATAACTTTTAAATGGTTTTGGAACTATACAGGTAACTGATTAAACAGAAACAAATGCTGTTAATCATGTCAATTGTCCTGAGAAATCGTCTGTACCATCATCATCTAGTCTAGATGATGACATTGTCTGAAGAATGACTCCAATCTTAAATATAATTTATCCAGTGAGATGTGGCCTCCTCTCACCACTGAGTATTCTTTGAAAATACCCCTTCATATGTCCAAATGCAGTTCTTCAGTTGACAGCAGATAACCTTTTATAAAAGCACAATTGTGCGTGATCATTCCAGCCAAGATCTGGGAATAATGTAATCCTTCCCAATGCTTTATTCACTTCTTCTGTCTTAATGCTGACTCCTGGTATTTTTCTGGACAGAGTGAAGAAATTCACAGAAAAATAAAAACCGTCATTTGTTTATTATTAGATTTTACTTTTAAACATTGAAATGGTTGTATAATTAATGTCAGCAGCAGGAAAGTTTCCATCATTTACTCCCTCAAATGAATACTACCTCAATATTCTGCAGACCTCACTCATCTATCACTTGTTAGAGAGCTGGGGAAAAGTAGGAATAACACAGGAATGGAGAGAAAAGAGGAAAATTGGGAATAGCATTTGTTAGGGACAGTGAGGGAGGACTCTAGAGGAATGTAAGATCAGAGCTGAGATGTGAGGAAATCATTGGATGAAAATGCAGGGAGAAGATGAGAGAAGCACTGAAGAGAGACAGCAGGAGAGGGCTAAACCTACTAACTAGACCACTGAAGTAGGAGAAAACATGTAGACAGAATATAAATGATATGATATATAGATATAACAATGATATTATATCACGGTGGCTCAGTGGTTAGCTCTGCAGCCTCACAGCATCAGGGGCCCAGGTTCGATTTCAGCCTTGGGTGACTGTCTGTGTGGAGTTTGCACATTCTCCCTGTGTCTGCATGAGCACCCCTCCGGGTGCTCTGGTTTCCTCCCATGGTCCAAAGATGTGTAGGTCAAGTGAATTGGCCACGCTAAATTGCCCATCGTGTTAGGTGCGTTAGTCAGTGGGAAATAGGTCTGGGTAGGTTATTCTTTGGAGGGTCGGTGTGGACTTGTTGGGCCGAAAGGCCTGTTTTCGCACTGTAGGGAATCAAATAAATTATTAGCATGGACTTGTCAAAGTCTAATTTTATCAAGCAATCGGTGTACTTATCAGCAAAGATAGATAAGTTTAATGCAATTGATCTTGTGTATGTGGACTTATGAAAGGCACCTGATGAAGTATCACAAAATAAACTTGTGAGCAAACCTCAAATGAAAGAGTGTCTTTGTTGATAGTATAACAAATTGAGAGCAATGATGAATAGTGCTTTTTCAGTGTGAAGAAAGTATATGGTGGTATTGTCCAGGGATCAGTATTAGAACTCTGGATCAGTGGTGCTGGAAGAGCACAGCAATTCAGGCAGCATCCGACGAGCAGCAATTCAGGCAAAATCCGATGATTTTGCTGCTCGTCGGATGCTGCCTGAATTGCTGTGCTCTTCCAGCACCACTGATTTAGAATCTGGTTTCCAGCATCTGCAGTCATTGTTTTTACCTCATCAGTATTAGGACCACAGCTCCTTTCAAAAATCCAATTACTTGGATTGGATATGCTGGACACTATAAAGTTCACTGATAACAATGAAACTAAAATATAGTCACAATGGGACATTATTCAGAGATGTCAGGAGGAAAAAGACAGAAAACAGGCAGGCTTATAGCAAATGAAATTCATCACATAAAAACCCAGCAGCAAAACATTTTGATGGGACAAATGAAAGGTACAGTTTGATAAAGGTGCAGATACAAAGCTATGGGGATAGATGTCGTAAAATTTTCAAAGGTTGTTATAATGTGGGAAAGCAATTTAAAAGTCTTATTGGACAGAAGGAGGCCATTTGGTCCATCAAGAATGCAGGAACTACTTGGTTTCAGAGGTCTGGAGCACAGAAGCTAGGAAGTTATGCTAAACCTTTACAAAACACTATTTGGGATTTAGCTAATGTGTAATATTAAAGTCTAGACAGCATAGGGAGGTGAGATGTCAAAGCTTTTGGGTGGGTGCAGGATACATACTAGAAATGTGCGAATGGGAAGCGTAATGATGTCGAAATCCAAAGATGTGTAGGTTAGGTGGACTGGCAATGCTAAAATTGCCCTGTAGTTTCCAGGGATCTGTAGGCTAGGTGGATTAGTTATGGCAAAGGTGAGATTACAGGGATGGTTCTAGATAGGATTCACTTCAGAGGGTCAGTACAGACCAATGGGCTGAATGATCTCTATTTAGACCGCAGGGATTCTACGAATATGTCTTTGGGAAAGGTAGCCTCATCATCGGGTACCTTTTTCACACGGACGGCTGGGTGCTCCGGTTTCCTCCCACAGTCACAAAGATGTGCAGGTCAGGTGAATTGGCCATGCTAAATTGCCTGTAGTGTTAGGTAAAAGGGGTAAATGTAGGGGAATGGGTGGGTTGCGCTTCGGCGGGTCGGTGTGGACTTGTTGGGCCGAAGGGCCTGTTTCCACACTGTAAGTAATCTAATCTAATCTAACTATAGTGACCCCAGTGTTGTCATGACTCAGCTGTGATGAGAGAATAGATGGCTGGGGCTGTTTTCCTTAGAGACTGAGGGGGGACTGATTACAGTGTACAAAGGTCTGAGGGGTGAAGACAGGATAAATAGGGAGAAATTTTCACTTAGTAATGGGGAGAACAAACCGGGTGGGCGGGGGCTCAGTCTACAGGTGAACTGGAGAGTTAAACAGGATTAAGTACATTTCTTTCATTCAAAAGACAGTGGGTATCTGGAACTCTCTGCCTGCAAATCTGGCAGAAGGAGGACAACTTAAGATGTTTAAGCACTATCTAGATAAACACCAAAGCACATAAGGCTTTGGGTAAAGTGCAGGAAAATTGAATCAGAGTGAATAGGTATTTGATGACCAGCATGCATATGATGGGTCGAAGGGCCCTGCTGCAAAATCTCTGTAACCTGGGACAGCGAAATTGGGGCTGCCCACTCAAGTCCCGCCTACTTGGTTTCCACGACAACAGTCCACGCCTACCTGTCCGATTGTGACGCTGGCCCCCGCCCACATAGGTAACAAGCCCCACCCACTAGCTTGGTTCCGCGATGCACCCGCCCACTCAAAACGGCTGACAGGTCCAGCCAATGAAAATACGTTTTAGTATATTTATTCACCAACCCTAATTCTACGCGACAATCTCTTATTACATGCGTATAGTACATCAATAAATTTTATAAAGTTAAAACACAGATGTCTGGTTTATCGTTAATCATATCGCTAATTCCATATGATGCAATTTAAAAAAAAACCAAATGTTACCACAACATAAACATATATCGGATTGTTAGGATTTATAAAGCACCCAATTTCTTTTCTTGGATGTGCTCGCTTCGGCAGCACATATACTAAAATTGGAACGATACAGAGAAGATTAGCATGGCCCCTGCGCAAGGATGACACGCAAATTCGTGAAGCGTTCCATATTTTACACTTTTACCAAATTACGTTGCATTTCTAAAATAGGGTCATAGAGATGTACAGCACGGAAATAGACCCTGCGATCCAACCGACCAGATATCCCAACCCAATCTCGTCCCACCTGCCAGCACCTTGCCCATATCCCTCCAATCCCTTCCTATTGCAATTCACCCTCTGGAAAGTGTCTGACATCCTTTCCAATCATCAGGTTCCCACAATCATTGGGACTTAATTCTTTTCAGCAAGATAGTTAAATAATTTAGAGTTAATAATAAAATAGTTATTGAAAAGAACAAAATACTACTGCATCACTGAGGCTGCAAACCCTGCAGGAAACCCCAACTGCTGATCATACTCAGCAAGGACAAGCCATGTCTTTGGGAACCTGGTGGAAGGGAGCAGCTGATGGACACCAAGGCTGTGGACCAACTCGGCAACACCGGCATCTGCTGGAAACAGTGCTTTCAAATCTATTTCCCCCAGGTGCTAAAACGGTGAAAGAGATGCAGTGAAAGGGGGACTGGACAATGTTAATAAACTGGTGGAAGGTGTGAAGTGAGGTTTAGAGATAGAAGCAGCATTTTATCCATATGAGATTAGCAGCTTCACTTTCTGTGAATGGGAGATGAGAGTTTCTCTGTTACAGGGTGTGGGCTAGAGTGTCTCTGTTAACTCAGCCAAATGCTGGAGATTGACTGTGAATTAGAGCTGGGGGGGGGGGGCATTGGGTATGACTGTGAGACGGGATGAAGGACAGTGATGGTCAGTTCTTCAAACCAAAATGTGACCTTAGTTAAGATCCTCTGTGTTGTGTGTGACTTTAGGGCGCTGCTTCTTTTGGAGAGCTGGTCAGGTCACCCACAAGGCATGGAGCCGGGAGCTCAGCTTGGAGCAAGATGTGGGGATGTCAGCATCTGAAATAGATGGTTTCTCTATGGTGTTCCACCTGTGTCTCCCTTGCGTATAATCCCTGGTTCCTATCAAATTGCAAACTTAACAACTGTCAACTGACAATGTGGGTTCTAATACACAAGTGGGGACAAATACCGTATTGCTTTTGACTTGAAGAGATATCGCTCAGATTTTGGAAATGTTGGCACGGGATTAAGGAGGTAATGTAGAGGGAGGTGGTTGTGAAGGAGCATGTGCTATGGTTGACACCAGGAAAGAAGGTACTCATTGGAGAATGGGCCGTGAGGGGACTTGGGCCAACCAGGAGACAATAAGAGCTGCAGATGCTGGAAGTCAGAGTCAACAGATGTGAAGCTGGAAGAGCACAGTAGGTCAGGCAACATCAGAGGAGCAGGAAAATCAACATTTCGGGCCGAACCCCTTCCTCAGGACCGACAGTTGAGGAAGAGAGTTCCCACCTGGGAGCTACCAGAGTCATCATGGAGAGCTGTCGTCAGAGGACTCGGGCTGTGGGCAGAGGTGCATTCGTACAGTTGGTGAGGGAGTGATTGACGGGGAGGTGACTTGGGCTGTGAACAGCCACTAGACTCAAGTAGAGGGGAAAACAAATCACACCAGTGGGAATACAAAATGATGGGTCAATTTGAAGTGATGGGACCATTTGATGTCGAGTCAAAAAAATTGAACTTTATACATGGAGCACTAATTCATTCTTAAAGGCAAACAAAGTGCCTGAGAACATCATGATACCAGTTTTCTTAAGTTCCGTTGAAAACATGACCTTTGCGATTCTAAGGAGTCTGGTACATACAGAGGGAGAAGTGTGTACTGCAAATGCTGGAGATTAGAGTCAAGATTAGAGTAGTGCTGGAAAAGCACAGCAAGTCAGGCAGCATCCAAGGAGCAGGAAAATTAATGTTTCGGGCAAAAGCCTTTCATCAGGAATGAGGCTGGAACCTCGGGGGTGGAGAAATAAATTGGGAGGGGGTTGTGGGTCTGGGGAGAAGGTATCTGAGAATGCAATAGGTGGATGGAGGTGGGGGTGACAGTGAAGGCCGGAGATGAGGGTGGAGTGGATAGGTAAGAAGGAAGATTGACAGGTAGGACACGTCATGAGGACGATGCTGAGCTGGAAAGTTGGAACTGGGGTAAAATGGGGGGGAGGGGAAATGAGGAAACTGGTGAGGTCCACATTGATGCCCTGGGGTTAAAGGATCCTGAGGCATTCTTCCTCCAGGCGTCAGGTGGTGAGGGAATGGTGGTGGAGGAGGCCCAGGACCCAGGGGGAGTTGAAATGTTCGGCCACGAGGCTCCCCAATGTAGAGGAGACTGCATCAGGAGCAACGGATACAATAAATGACGTGTCGACGGGTAGGTGAGTCTTTGATGGATGTGGAAGGCTCCTTTGGGGCCTTAGATGGTGGTGACGGGGGAGGTGTGGTCGCAGGCTTTGCAATTCCTGAGGTGCAGGGAAGGTGTCAGGGGGTAGGGTGGGTTGTTGGGGGACAGGACTTGACCAGGTAGTTGCGGAGGGAACAGTCTTTGCGGAAAGCGGATAGGGGTGGGGAGGGAAATATATCCCTTTTGGTGGGTCCATTTGTAGGTGGCGGAAATGTGGGCAGATGACACGATTTATGCAGAGGTTGGTAGGGTGGAAGGTGAGGACCAGGGGAGTTCTGTCCTTGTTGCAGTTGGAGGGGTATGGTTCGATGGCAGAGGTATGGGACGTGGATGAAATGCGTTGGAGGGCATCTTCAACCATGTGGGAGGGGAAATTATGGTCTTTAAAGAAGGAGGCTATCTGGTGTGCTCTGTGGTGGAACTGGTCCTCCAGGGAGCAGATGTGGCAGAGGCGGAGGAATTGGGAATACAGGATAGCATTTTTGCAGGAGGTAGGGTGGGAGGAGGTTGGGGTTTATAAAAATGTCAGTGTTGAGTTGGTCATCATTGATGGAGATGGAGAGGTCCAGGAAGGGGAGGGAGGTGTTAGAGATGGTTCAGGTGAATTTAAGGTTGGGGTGGAATGTGTTGGTGAAGTTGATGAACTGTTCAACCTCCTCGCGGGAGCACAAGGTGACGCCGATGCAGTCATCAATGTAACGGAGGAAGAGGTGGGGAGTGGTGCCAGTGTAACTACGGAAGATGAACTGTTCTTCATAGCCGACAAAGAGATAAGCATAGCTGGGGCCCATGCGGGTGCCTATGGCTACCCCTTTCGTCTGGAGGAAGTGGGAGGATTCAAAGGAGAAATTGTTGAGGGTGAGGACCAGTTCAGCAAAATGAATAAGATGAGCAGTGCAAGGATACTGGTGGGGGTGTCGGGAGAGGAAGAAACGGAAGGCTTGGAGGCCCTGGTCATGGCGGATGGAGATGTAGAGGGACTGGATGTCCATGGTGAAGATGAGGCATTGGTGGCCAGGGAACAGAAGTCTTGGAGGAGGTGGAGGGTGTGGCTGAAATTCCTGGACTGGGGGGATAGGACAGTAACGAGGTAGGTGGTGATGAATTCAGTGGGGCAGGAGCAGGCTGAGACAATGTGTTGGCCGGAGTAGTCAGGCTTGTGGGTCTTGGGTTGGAGGTAGAATTGGGTGGTGCGGGGTTCCCGGACTATGAACAAAGAACAAAGAAAATTTACAGTCGAGGAACAGGCCCTTCGGCCCACCAAGCCTGAGCCGATCCAAATCCATTGTCGCCCAATTCCGAAGCATCTGTATCCCTCTGCTCCCCACCTACACATGCATCTGTCCAGATGCATCTTAAATGAATCTACCTTGCCTGCTTCTACCACCTCTGCTGGCAATGTGTTCCAGACGCCCACCACCCTCTGTGTAAAGTACTTGCCATGTGTATCCCCCTTAACCTTTTCACCTCTCACCTTGAAAGTGTGACCTCTCATTATTGAATCCTTCACCCTGGAAAAAGATTATCTCTGTCTACCCTGTCTAAACCCTTCATTATTTTGTAAACCTCAATCAGGTGCCCCCTTAATCTCTTTTTTTGTAATGAAAACAAACCTCTCTTCATAGCTAGCACCTTCCATACCAGGCAACATCCTCGTAAACCTTCTCTGCACCCTCTCCAAAGCGTCCACCTCCTTTTGGTAATGTGGCGCCCAGAACTGCACACAGTATTCTAAATGCAGCTTAACCAATGTCTTGTACAATTTTAACATGGCCTGCCAGCTCTTATACTCATTACCCTGTCCAATGAAGGCAAGCATACTATATACCTTCTTCCTGAAGAAGGGCTTATGCCCGAAACGTCGATTCTCCTGTTCCCTGGATGCTGCCTGACCTGCTGCGCTTTTCCAGCAACACATTTCCAGCTCTGATCTCCAGCATCTGCAGACCTCACTTTCTCCTATATACCTTCTTGACCACTCTATCCACCTGTGCAGCAACCTTCAGGGTACAATGGATCAGCACTCCCAGATCTCTCTGCTCATCAATTTTTCCCAAGGTTCTTCCATTCATTGTATAATTTGCTCTCGAATTAGACTTGCCTAAATGCATCACCTCACATTTGTCTGGATTGAACTCCATCTGCCACTTTTCCGTCCAACTCTCCAGTCTAGCTACATCCTCCTGTATTCTTGGACAGTCCCATATGCTTTCTGCTACTCCACCAATCTTTGTGTCATCTGCAAACTTGCTGATCATACCAACAGTGCCCTCTTCTAGATCATTTATGTATATCACAAACAACAGTGGCCCCAGCACTGCTCCCTGTGGAACACCACTGGTCACCTTTCTCTATTTCAAGAAACTCCCTTCAACTACTACTCCCTGTCTCCTGTTGCGCAACCAGTTCTTTATCCACCTAGCTAGAACACCCTGTACACCCTATGAATTCACTTTCTCTATTAGTTTATCATGGGGAACCTTATCAAATGCCTTACTAAAGGCCATGTGTATGATATCATCAGCCCTTCCTTCAACTATCAACTTGGTCACTTCCTCAAAGAACTCTATTAAGTTGGTAAGGCACGATCTCCCCCGCACAAAACCATGTTGCCTATCACTAATAAGTCTATTCTTTTCTAAATATAAATAGATCCTATCCCTCAGTACCTTCTCCAGCAACTTTCCCACCACTGACGTCCGGCTCACTTGTCTGTAGTTACCCGGAATACCCCTACTACCCTTCTTGTACAGGGGACAACATGAGCAACCTTCCAGTCCTCCGGCACCTCACCTGTGTTTAAGGATGCCACAAAGATATCTGTCAGGGTCCCAGCTATTTCCTCTCTCGCCTCTCTCAGCAACCTGGGATAGATCCCATCCAGTCCTGGGGATTTGTCCACCTTAATAACCTCTAGCCTACCCAACACATCTTCCCTACTTATGTCAACATGATCCAGACTAATCAAGCTTCTATCTCTAATCTCAAGATTCATCATGTTCCTCTCCTCAGTGAACACTGATGCAAAGTAATAATTCAGAATCTCACCCATTCTCTCAGGTTTGACACACAGCCTTCCTTCATTATCCTTTAGTGGACCAATCCTTTTTCTAGTTACCCGCTTGCTTCTTACATAAGAATAAAATGCTTTGGGATTCTCCTTAATTCTGCTTGCTAAAGCTATTTCATGATCCCTTTTAGCCGGATTGATTCCTCGTTTAAGATATTCTTCCAGGGCCCATTCTGTTCTTAGCTGCCTGGACCTTATGTATGCTTCCCTTTACCTCTTGGCTAGTCATACGATTTCTCCTGTCATCCACGGTTCATGAATCTTCCCCTTCCTATCCTTTGCCTTCAATTCGACATGACTATCCTGCACAATCTTTAACCTATCTTTGAAAGCCTCCCTCATATCAAATGTGGACTTCCCTTCAAAGAGCTATGTCCAATCCACATTTCCCAGCTCCTGCCTAATTTTGATATATGAAGTTGGAAGCTGTGGGTGAGAGATCCCCTGACGTGATGAGGTTGTATATGGTCTGGGAGATGATGCTTTGGTGATGGGGTGGGTAAGATCATGGTCGAGGGGGCGGCAGGAAGAGGTGTCTTTGAGTTGGTGCCTGGCTTCGGTGGTGTAGAGGTCAGTGCGGCAAACTACCACTGCACCCCCTTTGTCTGCTGGTTTGATGGTGAAGTTGGGGTTGGAGCAGAGGGAGTGGAGGGCTGTGAGGGTGAGCGGTTGGAGTGGGTGAGGGGTGTGGACAGGTTAAGGCAGTCAATGTCTCAGTGGCAGTTGGAAATAAAGAGGTTGAGGTGGGTAATAGACTGGCACAGGGTGTCCAGGTGGATGGATTGTGTTGGAGGTGATTGTGTCGGATAGGCATGTCCTGTTGAAGGCAAAGGATAGGAAAGGCAAGATTCATGAACCGTGGATGACAGGAGAAATGGTATGACTGGCCAAGCCATCATCTCCCAGACCGTATACAACCTCATCACCTCAGGGGATCTCCCACCCACAGCTTCCAACCTCATAGTCCGGGAACCCTGCACTGCCCAATTCTACCTCCTTCCCAAGATCCACAAGCCTGACCACCCTGGCCAACCCATTGTCTCAGCATGCTCCTGCCCCACCGAATTCATCTCCACCTACCTTGATACTGTCCTATCACCCCTGGTCCAGAAACTCCCCACCTATGTTTGGGACACTACCCACACCCTCCACCTCCTCCAAGAATTCTGTTAACCCAGTCCCCAATGCCTCATCTTCACCATGGACATCCAGTCCCTCTTCACCTCCATCTGCCATGACCAGGGCCTCCAAGCCCTCCGTTTCTTCCTCTCCCGATGTCCCCACCAGTACTCCTCCACTGACACTCTTATTCGTTTGGCTGAACTGGTCCTCACCCTCAACAATTTCTCCTTCAAATCCTCCCACTTCCTCCAGATGAAAGGGGTAGCCATGGGCATCTGCATGTGTCCTAGCTATGCCTGTCTCTTCATCGGCTATGTAGAACAGTCCATCTTCCGGAGTTACACCAGCACCACTCCCAAAGTTTTGCTCCGTTACATTGATGACTGCATCGGCGTCACCTTGTGCTCCCACGAGGAGTTTGAACAGTTCATCAACTTCACTAACACATTCCACCCTGACCTTAAATTCACCTGAACCATCTCTGACATCTCCCTCCCCTTCCTAGACCTCTCCATCTCCATCAACGATGACCAACTCAACACTGACATTTTTTAACAAACCCACCAGCTCCCATAGCTACCTGGATTACACCTCCTCCCACCCTACCTCCTGCAAAGATGCCATCCCGTATTCTCAATTCCTCCGCCTCAGCTGCACTTGCTCCCAGAAGGACCAGTTCCACCACAGAACACACCAGATGGCTGCAATGTCCCCTCCCACATGGTTGAAGATGCCCTCCAACGCATTTCATCCACGTCCCGCGTCTCCCCCCTCGAATCCGACCTCTCCAACTGCAACAAGGACAGAATACCCCTGGTCCTCACCTTTCACCCCACCAACCTTCGCATAAATCGCATCAACCACCGACATTTCTGCCACCTCCAAACGGACCCCACCACCAGAGATATATTTCCCTCCCCACCCCTCTCCGCTTTCAGCAAAGACCATTCCCTCCATGACTACCTGGTCAGGTCCACACCTCCCAACAGCCCACCCTCCCATCCCAGCACATTCCACTGCCACTGCAGGAATTGCAAAACCGGCACCCACACCTCTTCCCTCACCTCTGTCCAAGGGTCCAAAGGAGCCTTCCACATCCATCAAAGTTTCACCTACCCTTCCACACATGTCATTTATTGTATCTGTTTCTCCCGATGCGGTCTCCTCTACATTGGAGAGACCGAACGCCTTCTCGCAGAGCGCTTCAGGGAACATCTCTGGGACACCCGCACCAATTAATCTCACTACCCTGTGGCCCAACATTTCAACTCCCCCTCCCACTCTTCAGAGTACGTGCAGGTCCTGGGCCTCCTCCATCGCCACTCCCTCACCATCCGATGCCTCATCTTCCACCTCGGAAAACTTCAACCGCATGGCAGCAATGCGGACTTCACCAGTTTCCTCATTTCCCCTCCCCCCACTTTACCCCAGTTCCAAACTGCAAGCTCAGCACCATCCTCATGACCTGTCCCACCTGTCAATCTGACTTCCCACCTATCCGCTCCACCCTCCTCTCCGACCAATCACCTTCACTCCCACCTCCATCCACCTATTGCACTATCAGCTACCTTCCCCCCAGCCCTTCCTTTTTATCTTTCCCTCCACGAGGGCCCCAGCCTCATTCCTGATTAAGGGCTTTTGCCCAAAATGCCAAATTTCATGCTCCTCGGATGCTGCCTGACCTGCTGTCCTTTTTCAGCACCACTCTAATTTTGACGACAAACAGAGGGAGTCATGGACATGACATTTCAAGAGCTATATGAATTGTTAGAAAATTATTTCACACCGGAACTGCCAATGATCGTGGAATGTTTCTTTTTGATTTGATTTGATTTGATTTATTGTTGTCCCTTGAACCTAAGTACAGTGAAATGTTTAGTTTTGTGTTCAGTATAGGCAGACCATAGCATACAAGGACATACACATGATAAGGTGATTGAACAAAGCGAGGAATACAAAGTTACGGCTGCGCAGGAGATGCACAAAAGCAAGATCAACATTAGGTTTGAAATTTTAAGGGATGCATTCAACAGTTTATTAACAGTGGAGAAGAGGCTGTTCTTGAAACCTGGTTGGTAACGTGCGTTTAAACTTTTCAATCTTCTGTCTGATGGTAGAGGTTGCAAGAGATTATAGCGGGGGTCTTTGATAATGTTGGCTGCCTTTCTGTTGTCAACTAGAAGTGTATGTGGAGTCACATGACACTAGGTTATAATCCAACAGGTTTATTTGAAATCACAAGCTTTCAGGTGAAGGAACAGCATTCCAAAAGCTTGCAGTTTCAAATAAACCTGTTGGATTATGACCTGGAATCATGTGATTTCTGACTTTGTCGACCCCAGTCCAGCAGGTGGAGACTTCAGATTGCAGCAAGGAGAGATTAGAGCTGTCAGCGAATAATCCCACCAGCCGGTCCACACAGGATCTGAGTGCACGTCCGGGGACTCCATTTGGTCCAGTTGCTGTCCATCGGTTCACTCGAAAGAGGGTTGATCTGATGTCTGCAGCAGTGACTGAGGGAAGAGGTGCCTCAGGGCTGACAAGACAGGTGACACTGTTTCACTAACATTCTCTATGAACTGAGCAGAAAAAGCATTGAGCGCAATAGGGAGGGATGTGTTTTTGTCTGCTATTCAATTCTGCTTAATTTTGAATCCTGTTATGTTTATAGGCTTTGCCAAAGGTGGTGGATGTCCGGGTGATTGCTTTGGGTCTCTAACTTAGTCAATAATTCCATTTTACAAACTGGTACAGCATGCAGGAAAGTTCATCTCCCAATTCTTGGCTGACTTGAAGAGGTTAGTGGAACATTGCGCATTTGGAGGTTGTTCGTAGGTGACATGTGGCATTGTGGTGTCCAACATAAAGCCATCCAAAGGAAAGCTACTAATGAGAGATCTGAATTCAAGGCCAATTTTGAAGTGGCAATCTCAGTGATGCTGGACACCAGCAAAGTAACACAGTAGCCTGACGACTCCCCCAGTGTGTATAATAGTGGAAACTCAGGAGAGTGTGGTACTAAATCTAGAATGCCACCGATTATGACAAAAGTGGCCACAAAGAGTCAATATGTTTTACTCGATAAGCCCAGTGCCACGTGTGTACAAGAGTAGGCCGTACTGCCCAAAATTGCTGGGGACAACTCAAGCACAAGAAGAGATGTTTAAAGGAGAGGAGTCATCAGGTACATATGGCCAGCCAGGGAGTAGGCTGGGTGTCAGTAAAGATGGGATAGATAGTGATAAATTTTGGCTTAGTAACAGGGAAAGCAACAGGGGATTCAGCCTGAATGTGCACAGGAAATTAAAAGAGGATTAAATACTTTGTTTTCATTCATAAGAATGTGAACATCTGGAATGCTGTCTGTAAATCTGATAAAGGGAGGGAATCTCAAGATATTTCAGAACTACAGGTATTTAGATAACCATAAAGCTATAAAGTTAAAAATCACACAGAACCAGGTTATAGTCCAACAGGTTTAATTGGAAGCAACACCGGCACCTCCAAATTATAAAGCTATAGGCCAAGTGCAGGAAAATGGGGCTGGAGTTGACAGGTGTTTGATGACCAGCATGGATACGATATGTTGCAGGAAGCCTTTCTCTGCTGTAAAAGCTCGGTGACAGACTCTATAACCTGGATTTGGAGATGCCGGTGTTGGACTGGGGTGTACAAAGTTAAAAATCACACAACACCAGGTTATAGTCAAACAGGTTTAATTGGAAGCACACTAGCTTTCGGACACGTGTTGCAACTGACAGGGTACCCTTCGTTGTTCAGTACTTCCCAGAAGCTGAAAAATTACGCCATGTTCTTTGTGACCTGCAACACATTATCAATGAGGATGAGCACCTCACCAAGACCTTCCCCACACCTCCACGACTTGCCTTTAAACAACCGCCAAACCTCAAACAGATCATTGTTTGTAGCAAACTGCCCAGCTCTCAGGACAACTCCATACAACCCTGTCATGGTAGACGCTGCAAGACGTGTCAGAGTGTGGACATGGATACCACCATCACACGTGGGGACACCTCCCACCTTGTACATGGCAGGTACTCATGTGACTCAGCCAACGTTGTCTATCGTATACGTTGCAGGCACGGATGCCCGGAGGCATGGTACATTGGGGAAACCGAGCAAAGGCTACGACAACGGATGAATGGGCACCTCACAACAATCAACAGACAGGAGGGTTCCCTCCCAATTGGGGAACACTTCAGTGGTCCGGGACATTCAGCCTTGGACCTTCGGGTGACCATCCTCCTAGGTGGACTTCAGGACAGGCAGCAGAGAAAAGTGGCCGAGCAGAAGCTGATAGCTAAGTTCGGTGCCCCTAGGGAGGGCCTCAACCGGGACGTTGGGTTCATGTCACATTACAGGTGACCACCATTGCACTATACACACACACAGATACTCGCACACACACACACACACACTCACATACACACGGACACACGTAGACACAGATGCGCACACAGACACCCACACACACACCCTTACAGACACACACTCCCACACTCACACATGACCCCCTCACAGACTTAAGACACTCTGCACTCACTACATAAATACACATTCTCACACTCACAACCCCCACCCCAGACAGGTACACACACACAGACAAAGACCCACATGCATATATTTTGTGGGGTGAATTTGTACTTTCAGGGTTACATTGTAATTTGCTCAAAGTAGAACTCTGAGCTCAAAAACTGCATGAATTTATGTAAAACTCCGTTATCTCCCTTTTTAGATTAGAATCAATCTAAACATCATGGCATAGACAGAGAACACAGGGGGCCAACACCTTCTACATATTGTCTAGCTATCACCATTGTTAACAGCTAACCCGAGAATGCAACTTTTTTTTAAAAAAGGTTTTGTGATTTACACATGAAAGAAGTGAAACTATCACTGTATTTTAACAGACAATCAATTTTTGAATGTATAATTTCAGTTACATTACAATGTAAATTTATGCTATAAATTCTGTGTGTTAGGATTGAGCCCTCCACTACCACCTGATGAAGGAGCGACACTCTGAAAGCTAGTGTGCTTCCAATTAAACCTGTTGGACTATAACCTGGTGTTGTGTGACTTTTAACTCTCCACAGCTGCCTGCTCACTCAGGCTTCTCACAGCGGGGTAATAGGCCCCGCCTACTGGACAAGGCCGCGCACCTCTGCAACACGCCCATCAGTCACGCCATGGCAACAGACCGCGCCCACGTGCCTGGCACATCAAACACACCTCCACTATTCAGTCAACCAAACAGGCCCAGCCAATGGGAACACAGATTAACTTTTAACTATATTCACAAACACAAGTTCATTGACAAAATGACATTGCGTTTCCCGCGAAATTCAACACATTATGTATAATAAATTTCGGATGCTTCAGGAAGTCATCTCATGTTTGGTTTTGATGAGAAAAGCCCAATTGAAAGAGCCAGTCACAACAACATAGATGTGATTGGGTTTGTCAGGATTTAAGAGACATTCACTTCCACCCTAATTATGTGCTCGCTTCGGCAGCACATATACTAAAATTGGAACGATACAGAGAAGATTAGCATGGCCCCTGCGCAAGGATGACACGCAAATTCGTGAAGCGTTCCATATTTTACACTTCCGCCACATTACAATTTACCCGCTGCAAAAGTGTCACAATGAACCCCAGACGTCGAACCCGGTTACATCTTGATTCACTTACCATGGCAACAGCAAACCCTGCAGGAAAACCCCAACTGCTGATCATACTCAGCAAGGACAAGCCATGTCTTTGGGAACCTGGTGGAAGGGAGCAGCTGATGGACACCAAGGCTGTGGATCAACTCGGCAACACCGACATCTGCTGGGAACAGTGCTTTCAAATCTATTTCCCCCAGGTGTTAAAACGGTGAAAGGGGGACTGGAGAATGTTAATAAACTAGTGGCGGGTGTGGAGTGAGGTTTCGAGGTAGAAATGGCATTTTGTCCAAAGTGCCATAAGGACATCCTGTAAGAAAGAAAGTTGAGAGTTTGTGTGTTACAGGGCGGGGGACATGCTGTTTTCAAACAGGTATGCTGTTTTGGAAAATGTAGGGGGTGATGGATTATCAGGGAAACGTAGCACAAACAGCCAGATTTCTGGTATTGAGACTGGTTCTAATGCAATGAGGCGTACCTCGAGTTCTATAAGATTGTGTTAGGGGACTCTCTAATCCGAGGTGCAGGCAGATGCTTCAGTGGCCAGTGGTGAAAAATCAGAATAGTTTGTGGTTTCCCTGATGCCAGGATCAAGGATATTTCAGAGAAGATGCAGGATGTTCTCTAGGAAGAGAAGCGCCGGCAGGAGGTCATTGTACACATTGGAACCAACCACATAGGAAGGGAAAAGGTTGAGATTGTGAAGGGAGTTTACAGAGAGTTAGGCAGGAAGTTAAAAAGGAGCTCCTTGAGAGTAGTTATATCTGGATAACTCCCGGTGCTACGAGCTAGTGAGCATAGAGGAATAGGAGGATGCAGCAGATGAATGCGTGGCTAAGAAGTTGGTTTATGCGATACAAATTCACGTTTTTGGATCACTGGAATCTCTTTTGGGGTAGAAGTGACCTGCACAAGAAGGACAGATTGCACCTAAATTGGAAGGTGACTAATATACTGGCAGAGAGATTTGCTAGAGCTGCTCATGAGGATTTAAGCTTGTAAGGTGAGTGGGACCCACGGGAATAGTGAGGAAAGAGATCAATCTGAGACCCGTACAGTTGAGAACCGAAGTGAGTCAAACGGTCAGGGCAGGCAGGGACAAGGTAGGACTAATAAATTAAACTGCATTTATTTCAATGCAAGGGCCTAACAGGGAAGGCAGATTAACTCAGGGCATGGTTAGGAACATGGCACTGGGATATCAAAGCAATTACAGAAACATGGCTCAGGCATGGACATGACTGGCAGCTAATGTTTCAGGATACAAATGCTACAGGAAGGACAGAAAGGGAAGCAAGAGAGGAGGGAGAGTGGCACTTTTGATAAGGGATAGCATTATATCTGTACTGAGGGAGGATATTCCCGGAAATACATCCCAGGAAGTTATTTGGGTGGAACTGAGAAATAAAAAAGGGATGATCACCTTATTGTGATTGTATTACATACCCCCTAATCATCAGAGGAAAATTGAGAAACAAACTTGTAAGGAGATCTCAGTTATCTTTAAGAATAATAGGGCGGTTATGGTAGAGGATTTTAACTTTCCAAACATTGACTGGGATTGCCACAGTATTAAGGGTTTAGATGGAGAGGAATTTGTTAAGTGTGTACAAGAAAATTTTCTGATTCAGCATGTGGATGGACCTACGAGAGAAGGTGCAAGATCTGACCTACTCTTGGGAAATTAGGCAGGGCATGTGACTGAGGTGTCTCAGTGGGGGAGCATTTTGGGGCCAGCAACCATAATTCTATTAGTTTTAAAATAGTGATGGAAAATGATAGACCAGATTTAAAAGTTGAAGTTCTAAATTGGAGAAAGGCCAATTTTGACGGTATTAGGCAAGAACTTTCAAAAGCTGATTGGGGGCAGATGTTCGCAGGTAAAGGGATGGCTGGAAAATGGGAAGTCTTCAGAAATGAGATAATGAGAGTCCAAAGACAGTGTATTCCTGTTACGATGAAATGCAAGGCTCGTAGGTATACGGAATGCTGGATGAGTGTGGGCAAGCGAGGAGGGCAAAAAGGGGACATCGTGTCGACAAATAGAGTTAAGGAGAATCCATGAGGTTTTTACAAAAACACTAAGGACAAAGGGTATCTAGGGAGAGAATAGGGCCCCTCAAACATCAGCATGGTGGCCTCTGTGTGGAGTCCCAGGAGATGGGGGAGATGCTAAATGAATATTGGTGTTTTCTGTGGAAAAGGACATGGAAGATATGGTATTTAGGGTGACATCTTGAAAAATATCCATATTAGAGAGGAGGAAGTGCTGGATGTTTTGAAATGCATAAAAGTTGATAAATCCCAGAACCTGATCAGATGTACCCTAGAACTCTATGGAAATCTAGTGCGATGATTGCTGGGACTCTTGCTGAGATATTTGTATCAACGATAATCACAGGAGAGGTGCCAGAAGAATGGAGGTTGGCTAACGTGGTACCACTGTTTAAGAAGGGTGGTAAGGACAAACCAGAGAACTATAGACCAGTGAGCCTGACGTCAGTTGTGGACAGGCTGTTGGAGGGAATCCTGAGGGACAGGATGTACATGTATTTGGAAAGGCAATGACTGATTAGGGATAGTCAACACAGCTTTGTGTGTGGGAAATCATGTCTCACAAACTTGATTGCGATTGTTGAAGAAGTAACAAAGAGGATTGATGAGGGCAGAGCAGTAGACATGATCTATATGGACTTCGGTAAGGTGTTCGACAAGGTTCCCCATGGGAGACTGGTTAGCAAGGTTAGATCTCATGGAATACAGGGAGAACTAGCCATTTGGATGCAGGGCTGGCTCAAAGGTAGAAGACAGAAGGTGGTAGTGGAGGGTTGTTTTTCAGACTGGAGGCCGGTAACCAGTGGAGTGTCACAAAGGTTGGTACTGGGTCAATTTTCATCATTTTTATAAATGATTTTGATGTGAGCGTAAGAGGTAAAGTTAGCAAGTTTGCAGATGACACTAAAATTAGAGGTGTAGTGGACAGCAAAGGAAGTTACCTCAGATAACAATGGGATCTTGATCAGATGGGCAAGTGGGCTGTGAAGTGGCAGGTAGAGTGTATTTCAGATAAATGTGTGGTGCTGCATTTTGGGAAAGCAAATCTTAGCAGGACTTCTATACTTAATAGTAAGATCCTTGGGAGTGTTGCTGAACAAAGAGATCTTCGAGTGCAGGTTCAGAGCTCCTTGAAAGGAGAGTTGCAGGTAGATCGGATCGTGAAGAAGGCATTTGGTATGCTGTCCTTTATTGCCCAGAGTATTGAGTACAGGAGTTGGGAGGTCATGTTGCAGCTGTACAGGACATTGGCTAGGCCACTGTTGGAATAATGCATGCAATTCTGGTCACCATTGTATCAGAAAAATGTTGTGAAACTGGAAAGGGCTCAGAAAAGATTTACAAGGATGTTGACAGGTTTGACGGATTTGAGGTATAGAGAGGGGCTGAATAGGCTAGGGCTGTTTTCACTGGAGTGTTGGAGGCTGAGGGGTGACCTTATCGAGGTTTATAAAATCATGAGGGACATGGATAGGATAAATAGACAAAGTCTTTTCCCTGGGGTGGGAGAGTCCAGAACTAGAGGGCAGAGGTTTAGGGTGAGAGGGGAAAGATATAAAAGAGACCTAAGGGGCAAGTTTTTTCACGCAGAGGGTGGTACATGTATGGAATGAGCTGCCAGAGAGAGTGGTGGACGCTACTACAATTGCAACATTTAAAAAGCATCTGGGTGGGTAGATGAATAGGTAGGGTTTGACAGATATGGGCCAGGTGCAGGCAGGTGGGAATGGATTGGGTTGGGATATCTGGTCGGCATGGACAAGTGGGGCTGAAGGGTCTGTTTCCTTGTTGTACATCTCCATAACTCTATGACTCCAAAACTCAGGTAAACGTTGGAGATTCGCTCGGGGCAGGGGTTTGGGTCTGGCTGCCTAAATGGAGGAAGGACATTGATGGAAGTGATGGGAGGTTGGTGTTCAATCCGACATGTGACCGTTGTTCAGCTCCTTTGTGTATTGTTCACAAATAAATTTTCAGTTCTGGATTATGAAAGTGTTGGGAGTTATATAGAATAGATCATCAATGTGAAAGCAAACATTTGTTATTTTCCTGGGTGTGTTTGTCCATCACCCCTTGAACCTAGAAAGCACGGAGTAGGAAGCACCGTCCAGTTGCAATGAAAGATGCTGTACGTTCTTCGACCGAAACTGAAAAGCTCTGTATCAAACACTAGCTTTCAAAGTGCTTCATTTTGCAAATATTTTTGTATTGGCTGGCGTCAACTGAGGGATGCGCAGAATACTCTGCCGGTTATTGCACAGCTTGGAGAATGCCCTGAGTTGCAGTTTTGACGAATGCAGCGGGACACTTCACTGTCGGGAAACGTCAAGGTGATTGTAGTCCATGGGACTGGTGAGCTCCTCCGGAAGCATTTGAAGGAAGTATTTGGCGGCCTGTTTGTGCTGCATCCTGGAACTAAACATATTGGAGTCAACAACCAATGGGAAGTCGAAGTCTGAGCCAAAGACACATATGACCATGACAGTCTGCAAGGACATGTCCTGAACATCTGTGTTTGCATCTCCCAAAATAACAAAGTCTGAATGCGGCCAGATTGGTTTGTCTCATCCGAAGCAGGAGAGAACAGAAGATAAACGACAGAATTCGATTAACCCTGACCAGAAAATGGTTCAAATATTTAACCTTTATAAAGGAACCGACCTTCTTACTAGTACCGTGCTTGCTTCGGCAGCACATATACTAAAATTGGAACGATACAGAGAAGATTAGCATAGCCCCTGCGCGAGGATGACACGCAAATTCGTGAAGCGTTCCATATTTTACACTTCTGCCACATTACAATTTACCGGCTGCAAAAGTGTCACAATGAACCCCAGACGTCGAACCCGGTTACATCTTGATTCACTTACCATGGCAACAGCAAACCCTGCAGGAAACCCCAACTGCTGATCATACTCAGCAAGGACAAGCCATGTCTTTGGGAACCTGGTGGAAGGGAGCAGCTGATGGACACCAAGGCTGTGGACCAACTCGGCAACACCGGCATCTGCTGGGAACAGTGGTTTCAAATCTCTTTCCCCCAGGTGTTAAAACGGTGAAAGGGGGACTGGACAGTGTTAATAAACTAGTGGCGGGTGTGGAGTGAGGTTTCGAGGTAGAAGTGGCACTTTATCCAAAGTGAATAACGTAAGGACAGAAGCTTTACATTCTGCGAAAGAAAGTTGAGAGTTTGTGTGTTACAGGGCGGGGGCTGCTGTTTCTCTGTGAACTCACCCGAATGGTGGACACTGACTTTGTGAATTTGCGCGGAGGGTGGGGGTTGCGGGGTGTATTGGGTATGGCTGTGTGTGTGGAGGAAGGACAGTGATGGTGTGATGTTGTTCAATCCGACATGTGACATTCAGATCCTTTGTGTATTGTTCACAAATAAATTTTCAGTTCTGGATTATGAAAGTGTTGGGAGTTATATAGAATAGATCATCAATGTGAAAGCAAACATTTGTTATTTTCCTGGGTGTGTTTGTCCATAACCCCTTGAACTGGAAAGCACGGAGTAGGAAGCACCGTCCAGTTGCAATGAAAGATGCTGTACGTTCTTCGACCGAAACTGAAAAGCTCTGTATCAAACACTAGCTTTCAAAGTGCTTCATTTCGCAAATATTTTTGTATTGGCTGGCGTCAACTGAGGGATGCGCAGAATACTCTGCCGGTTATTGCACAGCTTGGAGAATGCCCTGAGTTGCAGTTTTGACGAATGCAGCGGGACACTTCACTGTCGGGAAACGTCAAGGTGATTGTAGTCCATGGGACTGGTGAGCTCCTCCGGAAGCGTTTGAAGGAAGTATTTGGCGGCCTGTTTGTGCTGCATCCTGGAACTAAATATATTGGAGTCAACAGCCAATGG